>NW_011967154.1:324538-336995 GCF_000949405.1 Vollenhovia emeryi
AACAGCCATAAATTTATATTATTATTATTATTTATTATAACGCTCTCGTCCGGCGGAAAGCGTTACACAAATTTACGTAAAGTTAATATTAATGAATGCGCTGCGACTCATGTAATATATCTTCGTTCTGGAAAAAAGAGTGCGAGGGGCAAAAAAATATAGATAAGGGAAGGAAGTTTGGAGAGAGAAAGAGAGAGAGAGAGAGAGACTTACGATGCTGATACGCTTCTGATTTCATCCGAGAAATGGAAGAAACCCGAGAGATCCTTCAGCGGAAGCTGCGCTGCTTAAACGGTTCTCGTAATTCTCGGATTACGAAATGGAAACTGTCCGGTTGACGGCAAGGCGCGTGTATGTGTGCGTGTGCGCGTGTGCGCGCGCGTGTGTGTGTACGGCCGCGTCGTCGTAAATTATTCAGCTTTATCGAGCAACGACGGATTTCACTCCGTGGCGGCGCGGCCGCGCGCGCGTCGGACACCGTGGGCCTCGTCGAAATCGACGCGCTCGTTATCGCTCGTCATGGCGACATCGCGATTAGAAAAACGTAAATATTTGCATCCGCGCGACGGGGCCACCGGCGCGTTACGAAACGCAAATCAGTATTTACGAAAATCCCAAGTGGTACAAACACGTTTTTCATGAGAGCCCGGTCCGGTCTGCGGCCCGAGAGAGATAACGGATGGAATTTAGACGCGTTTATTTCAGGCGGCGCGCGACGCCGAAAAAATCGACGTGACATATCGCCCGCCTCGTTAATTAGATTCTTATTGACTCCTGGCGTATCGATTCATTCTGCCCGAGCGATTATGCGTGCCGCGGCCGTGAATAGAGCGTTATTACGGAGTAAAAGGGATCCCCCGTCCCGTTGACACGCAGCCAGTCAATAATTAGGCCTTTTGAGCGTGCAGCAAAAGAGAAAAAAAATTGTAAAACAAACGTCTCCCGCCAATTAACTCTCGAATCAAATTTCTCGTGGCTCGCGAGCCGTCCCGGCTTTACTCGGTGCCCTCGGAAAGTGCCTCGGCCGTCAATTTGCTTATCATTAAGATTAAACTCGCGGCGGAAACACAAACATTTCTCAAACGGCGAAACATTCAAAAGGCGTTGCGTTTCGACACGCGGGCCGATATATTATTGCGATGAAAGACAAACGCGTGCGCCGAGAGGATCGATATCGAGTGCTCGATCCTGCCTAGGGTCCTGGGGCTCGATTCTCCAAGTCATTCGTAGGAGAAACGTATGCGAAAATTCTGCTCTTACAGAAAAGTAGCAGGTTGATTGGCTATTCGCTTTTAACCGATCAATCGACTTGCAACTTTTCTGTCGGAGCAGAATTTTCGTACACGTTTCTCCTTCGAGTGAATTCAAGAATCGAGCCCCTGGGCTCCAACCTCTGTCGCCGCGGCGACGTTATTGCGGACCGGAAACGCGCTCCTTTAACCCAATCGTTGCGCGCATCTACACCATTGCAGACGCACCGAAGTCATTGTTTACGGCGGCCATTAGCCGGGGAGGGGAGGGGGGGGGCCCTCTCTTTAACCGGGGCGTCGGGTTGCATGCGCGACTTTCGTATGTGCGTGCACATAATGCACCACCATGCTTTATGGGATAATATAACGTTAGAAACGAGAGCTGAATCCTCGGCGGTATGCAAAGTGTCTGGCGGTACTCGGTGAGTGCGCGATGCCGCATTTTTTTATATTCCCAGGCGCATAATTCCGCCGACTGCATACATGGTATTATTAAAGCGACGGGGCGGGAGGGGCGAGCGAGGGAGGAAGGAAGGAAGAGGGTGGACGGAGCCCCCGGGACGCTCTCCAAGGAGCTAGCCCTCCCCCGATGAAATAGTCGGAGCGCATCGAAAAGCAGGACGGACGGCGGAGGAAGAGCGCGCCTCTCGCGCGCTATCGTTCGACGCACTCGCGCTCGAATGACGCGCGACGAATTTAATTAATGAAGATCGCGCGCCCCGCGCGCACACGTCGCGTTTAACGTCTAAGAATGTATAATACGTGACCGACCGGGAGAACGAGGGGTGATACGGGCCGCTGCCTCGGTATTACGATTCTACGCGGTCGCGCGATCCCGAGACGTCGTGAGATCAAGTCTTTGTACCTGCACCCAGAAAGAAGCATTCGGTCAGTTTAAATAAATGAGATACGTTGAAATCACGTCTCTTCGTATCTACTAGATTTTTCCAAACTTGTAAAACATTCGTCAGATTTGAAGAAATAGACGTGAATTCTTCGAGAAATTCCAGTCTCGGTCAAATAAAGTTTTGGCTAGGGTAAAGAAATTTTTTCTTCGATATTTAAATGAGAGCCTAGTAACCCTGGTAGAAATGCATGCGGTAGAATATATATGAAATATATGCCTGCATATATAAAATGAAATAATTTTTTGTTGTTTAAAATATATTTTATCTTATTTATGTTGTTTTATCTTAATTTATTTTATTTTATCTTTATAATGCCCAGCAAGGCCCAATGTCGAAACTAATGCCCAAAAACCGTGTGTGTATCTCGCCATGGCGGTGCACGGCTCCATCTTGTTTTAAGCGACGTGCGCGGCGGGTGCGTCGGTCAGCCTGCGAATTCTCAGGCGTCGCGAGAGCGCCCTTAACAAACGGAAAATATAGATCTCTAAACATCGATTAGCGTTATGAATTTACGCGCTCTCGCAGCCGCGCATTAAAGATGCAACGGCGAGGCTGAGCGGCGTAAATACTTAATGGCAAGTCTGCAGCTAATGTAACGGCGTTGTAAATAAAGTATCAAGAGTCAAGCCAGGCATCCTGTACACGCCTCGCTTTTTAATAATGAAGTTACCGTCTAGTTTCTTTTCCTGAAACTACGGTCCTCGCGGAGTCCTAAATAATTCTGAGCGGCTTCATAAATAAATCGATTATTGCAGGAAACGGTATGAGTTAGTTGCGTTGTGCTTCACAAATGCGCGTGACTCAGAAAGATAAGTCATTATTTATTACACTCGCGGCCGCGTATCGCACGCGAAATTTGGAGATAGATAATGGCCGAGCCTCGAGTCCGTTGTTTGCATTCTTGCCCAGTAATTCTCTCGCGGCGTCAATAATCAACAACCGCGGGAGCCTCTTTTTTTTTACCGCGTCCTTTCCACGACGAGAACGACCCTCGATTCTGTTCGTCTCGGTTCGACCTGTAGACGAACTTGGTCGACGGTAAAATTTAATTTTAAACTGTTAACAGTACACGATTATTCGCGCCTTCTCTGGGAAAAAAAGACAGCAACCCATTTTAACACTCTAATCTTTTACGAATTTTACCCTGCGTAACTAAAAATCGCAATTAGCTATTCTATCTATATCCAAGATTTTGAAGTAATACTAATCAATTCTCTCAATTAGTTTTGTCGAGATTCAGTAACGCAAAGATAATTTTTATTCAAGAGACACTAACCGAAATGTTAAGTTGCTTAACTACAAAAAACGGTCAAAATTTTTCTAACTAAAAATCGCAATTAGCTATTCTATCTATATCCAAGATTTTGAACTAATATTAATCAAAACTTGAAGATTTGTTTTATTAATCAATTAACATATGAATCAGTTCTCTTAATTAGTTCTGTCGATATTCAGTAACGCAAAGATAATTTTCACTCAAGAGGCACTAACCGAAATATGTTAAGGTGCTTAACTACAAAAAAAACGGTCAAAATTTTTCCCAGAGTGGAGTTACGAGCAATCCAAAGAATTCGATTACTAATTGTGGGCCCCAAAATTGATCGCTGACTGTCTTTCCTTTCCCAGAGTTCCGGGCATTTGAGCCCTCGCGACAATTTGCCCTTTGTTTGCGCGCCGGCGACTTTATTTCGCTACCGACCCGGGCGTGTTATACAGGGTGAGGAAAAAGTATGGAAACCCCTAAATTTCTCGAAGACTATGCATTTTAGAAACAAATGTTTGAGACAAAAGTTGTATGGGTTCAAGGGGGGCATAAGATGGTATCATTGGTTTGACCCTGGATAGTCGTTTGCAGGTTACATGAAGGGTATCTTGAATTTTTTAAACGGAAACCTCCATTTCTTATTATACCATCTTTTTCTATTAATTAATTGGAACAACTTTTGTCGGAAATATTTTTTATTTGTCTAATAATTTTTGAGATATTCAAAGAAAAGTTGGCAACTTTTTCAATAATCGTTATACGATACCTCGATAACTGTTTATCGTGAGGAAAAATGATACAGGACTTTTCGACTTGATTCGGTGTCAAGAATATACTGTTGCAATAGTACTCCAACTTTGGTAAATATTTGTGTACACATCGTGGAATTTTCATGTATGTCTCTTTCTTCTGTCTACAAAATTTGTTTCTAGAATGCGTGGTTTTCGTGAAATTTGGGGGTTTCCATACTTTTTTCTCCCGCTGTCGACCTCACTCTTCACTCGCTATTTGTTCCCTTTTGATTTACGGTGCCCACCTGACCGGCATTTGCATTGAAAAATATTTTCGCCGTCCGGCCGAATTCCACCCCGGCAGTGCGCACGCGCGCACAGTCAACCGTCCGAATTCTTTACCTGCTCATGGAAAACAAGCGACAAGGGCAAATCGGCTTTACGCTCTCGCAAAAGCCCGAGGGTATGTCCTTGTCGGGATATCCTTACGAACCTGGCTGACCCCTCGATAATTGCCGCCCGAAAGCGGACACATTTGCTGCAAGGCACAAGCGACGGATTCTTTGAAAACATTTTTCGAATAGTTTTCCTTTTCCTGTTTACTTGTGACCCACCCCGGCTCCCCACCCTTCTCCGGTCTTTCGAAACGTGCATTATGTTCTGCTCCCCGGTGTGCGTCGAACAACAAACGCCTTAGAGAAATACAAGAGACAATGACTGGCGATATGTGACCTTATCCCATTTATATAGATATTTTTTCTCTTCTCAATATCGCTCGGTACCTGAACGTTTCTCTCGAGGCGGCGCAGTAACGAATCGCGCGTGTATCATTATTTTACATTCTTGTGCCGTTAACGGTCCTCTTTATATTCTATTAACATTCTTCTGTTCTCTATCTCCTGTCTTGGAGTTGGAGTCGCGCCTCGGCTCGTCCCCGCAAAATGTGTCGAGGCAGCCGTTTATTAAGCGTTCGTCCGCGATCGGCGACGCCGGTGATCGATTACGCGCGCCGAGGAGTCGTCAATAATTGCGATTCACGCGTGCGCCACGTATCGCGTGTACCGTATCGATCTTCGTAGCGCGTCGCGCGTTGCTCAATCATTGTTCGCCGGCCGGGAGTATCGTTTACCGTCCCGGTTCTCTCCGATCGCGGTGTTCGTCTCTGTTATTGCTAAGAGGCGCGCGCGATGACGCACGCGGCGCGCTCGAATAAACCGCGATCCCGACCAGGAAAGAAAGCACACCGCGCGCGGGTGGGACGGCGGCGAAAAAAATATTTTCTCGCGCTCCCCAGGCCGTCTGGCCCGGCGCGCCAAATGCGCCGAACGGCGTCGGTTACTGGCCGGCGCGAGTGGTCCGTAAAGCCGGCTCGGACTCGCGATTTCGACATCGCCGCGCCGCGACGAACCGGGCATTATCGGATTACCTGATAAAAATCGCCGAAATGGACGAACTGCGTCGTGAAGAGTCGCGGGCCTGGCCGGGGCATCGTTAACGATCGTAGAAACAAAATTGTTTAACGGACAAAAATATGAAGACCGTTGCGCGACAACGAGGTCAATTTGTTCCGGTGAAGTAATACAGTGCGATATAATGTAATGCAGGACACAATGTTGTAAAAGACGGAATTGTAACACTAGCCAAAGTTCACTCAGTGGATTATCCAATATGGATTTCCAGTGATACTTCACTGATTCATTTTTAGACAGAAGAGTCGCTCCTGTCCCCGAAGGGGCTATCGTGTTTTTCCCTTATCTCTACCTCGCTAAAGATGAGGAGAAATCGGCAATAGCAGTTGTACGACAGTATTAGATAAAATCTTAATTTTCTACCTACAACGTTTAACATTTTTATTTGGTGAGAAATCGAGCGAGGCCGAGTTGAAGATAAAACTGCGGGTACACGACGCGTTCCACACGAGCAAAGCTATTTGTCTCTCGTTTCACGTCCCGATATTTTTGAGGGGTCGAATCGAGTTATCAGTTCGGAAAGGGACGTCCCGCGAGAGACCTTTCGGAAAGCGGGACACCGAATAATTCGCGTTATTTGTGTCGCTGATGGCTCATCGAATATTTCGTCGCGAGGAAGCGGGGGTGCCGGTAACTCGGCGTTCTTTATTTTTACGCGCGCGTGTCTGTCCCCGAGGCGGATGAGTTCGAATCGCGCGCCCGGCGACGATATTTCCAGCCTGGCGCGGCACGGCGTCGCGCGCGGTGGAGGGGGCGGGGGAGATTCGCAGAAAATTACACGCCTCCTTTGTCTATGCGAGACAATTCAGTCGCTTTCGCATTCAAAGCGTGACCAATGGCGGGAGGCGCCGGAGCTCCGGAAGATGTGGGTTTTCGTTGGAGTTAGCGCGAACGCCCGGGCGCACCTCCGCCGTGCCGGCGAATACAAATCAGGTCATCCTATACGCGCGGCACCGCTCTCGCGTACACCTATGTGTGTACACACACGCCTCGGCTTCCTCCCACCCTCCCCGCCCCCCGCGCTTCCCGTTTCTCGCAGCGTCTACCTGTCCGTTTCTGTCCACCCGCCGCCGACCGCGACGGCACCGGAAGTCGCCGCAACGAATGTGCGGCCACCCACGATCAATCGAGGATCTCCTTCGACGCGACGGGATCGTTCGCTCCGTTTCGCTCTCTTTCGCGAGAAACAAGGCGCGGCGACGGCGGCTGCGGCTGCAGCGGCGGCGGCGGCGGCGCCTGGTAGTCCATTTTTGATGAGAACCGAGAATGTGAGAGAAGGTGTCTCGAACTCCTCGACCAAGTTTCGACGAGTCTACCCCTCCTGCGTGTGTCCCGCGTATGCCTTCGCCGTCGCGGCGATAACGAGCGGCAATTGGGCGCCGTCGCCGCGCGGAGTCTCCTCCGTCTTTCATGTCCGCCAAATTATCGGGCTTAATTGCGAGGAAGATTCGGCCGGATTTCGTGAGCGACCTGATCTCGCGCGAACCCCCTGCATCATTAAAGCGATTCAAGACCCGTGAATCCGCGGACGCGGAAATTAGGTCGCAACCGCCAATAAGAAGGCGCCAATTTCATCGCCCTGCTCTCGGTCGGCGGTTTAACAACTCGCCGTCATTAACAGAAATAACGAACGTATCCCGTTACGGGTCTTGATCGATAAGCGGTAGGAGGAGAGATCTTAATGAATATACGTGTCGCTCCGAATGTCACTCGGCGAGCGTAAAAATAGGAGGGCGCGCGTTCCACCGGGACCGGGGGGGGAGACCTATCGATGAAGACCGAGCCCCCGGCTAGATAACTTTGTTAATTCCCTAAGCGGGTCAACGCGCTAATTACTTGGAAAAATTACGCCGCTAATTGCCGCTCTCATTCGCGCGTCCGCCCGATCGTTACGGAGCGCGGGCGCGTCATTGTCCCAGTAAGTCGCTGCCAAATTCCCGTTGGCGATCCGGCCAAATAAATAGTCGGCCATTGAGGGCTCGGCGCCCGGAGGGTCGAATCAAGGATCGAGACGCGACCCAACTACAGTCGGCAGTCGGTGACGGTCTCGTTAGCGGCCGCGCGTCTCTCCTACGGAGTCGCGGAACGTCACGATCCGCGGCCGAGTCGCGTTTCCGCGTCAAAATGGCGTCCGGGAGAGTCCGTCGCGATAAATCTCGCGGGGATGATCGATCAGGGAGATAAACCCTCTCGCCCGCCTTCTCTCTCGCTCTCCGCAGCGATACCCGCGCTCTTCGCTTCGGACCGCTTGTTTTTAAGGTGATTAACGCGCCGCGTATATATTTTTACGCCGGCGTAATCCGCATTCTTCTTTCCTCCACCGGCGTCGTCGTCCGCGCGACGACTCGCTCGTTGTTTACCCAATTGACGTTTGCCCGCCGAGGAGTTGACCGCCGCCATTTTTCGACCTGTAAATAACGCGCCGATTATTTTCACGGTGACGTAACGCGCCAACGCTTAATTACAACGCGCTAAAAATACGCGCGCGCGCCAAGTATTTTTAATTCGCGGGCGGGAGGAGGGAGGAGAAAGAGGGAGAAAGCCTCGAGAGATGAAGACATTTCCCTCCCTCCCCCCCTTCCCCCCGCGGCCGAGCGTGTGCCGCGATGCGCGAAGCGTACGCGAAGCGACTCGGTAGACGTTATTTCGTTGCCGATTCAGCTTCCCCCTCTCTGCCCTCAAGCTCGTTCACGTGCGCCTTATCGGGCCCATCGACCGGACGAAGTTCGCTCGCTCGGGGGATTAATTAAGAAGCGTGATTTCTGCAATTCCGACGCCGCCGCCGCCGCCACCGCCGCCACCGCCGCTGCCTCCGCCGCCGCCGCCGCCGCCGTCACCGCCGCTGCCGCCGCCGCCGTCGCCGTCGCCCTCGCCGCCGCCATTGTAATCAACGCCGTCGAGTATCAGGCTGGTGAATGAGGTCCGAAGATCGTCGCCTGCCCACGAGAATGATTCACGCTGCCTACGCAATTTACTACGCTGCTGTAAGTGAGAGCTCGCCCGCCCGTCATAAACAATCGATAGACCGTTGCAAGCAGCCGCTTGTTTATCGCAAACAACCGGCTCTGCCGATTGATTTGTTCTACGTCGTTGTCGCGCTCCTTGGTCACGCCGATCACACGTGCCGGCGCCGATACGGTGACGGTCGTGTTTTTCGAATGCAGCAAGCTATCATGTTGTATCTCTGCGTCGTGTCTTATATTTTGTGCGTTCCATGTCACGTTTTCCAACTTGCGTATTTTCGAGTTGGAATTATCTAGAAGCTGAGACCAAAGGTATGCATCGAAAGATCGACGAAATCATCGATGCGCATGACCGTGGAAGTCCTTGTAGTTGCTTACAGGCTGAAGGACCGCATCACATTGTTAGAAGTAGATCTATCACACATGTGTGAATATTAACACGTCACACACTTGAAATGCGTGAATATTAATGCGTCACACATATTTAATGCATAATTTTTCAAAGGTCATGCATTATCCTCTTAACATGCGCGTGTAAAATGCATTAGAGAATGTGTGGAAATCACACACTTCAATGTGTGGATTTTATCAAACATCTAATACTGTTTGAAATAGTCAAACATCGTAATATTCACACATGTGTAATATTTCTATACGTTTGAATATAACACACTTTGGGAAAATTCACACACTGAGTATAGTAACGCACTTGCTAGTTACACACTGATCAGTCACATACTGCAACTACCCCAGACAACATCGTGCGAAATCAGTGCTCGTTGTAGATATCTTACCGTGTGTTATCCCATCCGTTTTGTGCTTCGGACGATCGTGAATAAAGTGCCTTCAAGTCTAGACTGTGTCCTATTGCTAACATCTCGGAAACCTCGTTCTTCCTCTTTATTTCTAGTTGTTTTAAACGGCAAGAAATGTGTAAAAAGTGCTTTCACCAAATTACATATGTGTATAATAGTAAAACACTTGGATTTGCAATGCAGTGCAATCTTTTTTACACATTTATTGGCACCTTGAAAATTACACACCTAAATAAGTTATACACCTCCATTTGTGTGAAAAGTCACACACGCCAATAAAATCAAACATCCATTCGTGCATGAAAAAGTCACACACTTACAGACGTCTTGAAACGGCGGACACACATCACATGCGATAAAGTGTGTAATATTCACACATTGCTTCTAACAGTGCAAAAAAAGATTTGTGATTGAATTTGAATGTTGAAAACCTACTATCTCATATTAGAAACCTATCTCATAATACTCAATATAGTAAGTCAATCTTTTTTAACTCGATAGAGGAGAATAAGAATGATTGATTTTATGTTATCTTATTTTTATACTAACAATAAGTGAGGCTGTGAGAAATACAAATGCGTCAAGAATATTTTTTGTCTCAATGACAGAGATCCTTTCTGAGGGTGCACATACATTAGAAAGAGTTAATTACATAAATTTTAAGACGTCGCACACGGCGGAAAAATGAGTTTCTCGAACCTCGGGTTCTTTTTCTCTCGATTAGTGGATCGGCTTTTGCCTTCGGTTAATCTAATTGTAATAATAATTAAACTGCTAAGAGACCTCTATTGAGACCTCGTAAAATAATACAAGATGTATATCGCTTTCACATTTGAAAAAGTGTTTAAATTTTGACTGACGGTAACGTGGGCTTTTATCCTGCTGTGACGCACTCGCACAATTTCGGCACTGTCGCCCGAAAGGGAGATTACGATCTACACAGGCAGCACTGCGTCGCATTTCTCTCGCGATTAACGCGCAAATTAACGCGGTCACGCAACGAGCGCGCCGCACTCGTCGCGGCGGCCGCGGTAATTAGTCGCGACCGGTTTTGTTCCTCCTTCGTTACGCGACTTGCGATCGATAAATCGCCAATCCCGAGGTCCGAAAGAATGTTTATCAGGACGCCCCTGGTAACACGCGGCGCCGCGGCTCGCTATCGCGACCGATTTCCCTCGAATTCCCGATTAATTAGTCACGTAAAACGCTGGGATCGCCGTATCCGGCAATCGCCGCTCTGGAATTCGATGATTGGGGCCGGCGGAATTTTACGCCGCGGATTTGTCACTCGACGTGCGAAATTTTAGCGCCCGTAGCCGAAGCAACAACGCGGGTCTCGCGTGAATGCCGCGTCGGTGACGAATCCCGTTTGTTATTTTCGAACGAGAGAGACAGAGAGAGAGAGAGAGAGAGAGAGAGAGAGAGAGAGAGAGAGAGAGAGAGAGAGAGAGAGAGAGAGAGAGAGAGAGAGAGAGAGAGAGAGAGAGAGAGAGAGAGAGAGAGAGACGCGACGTTTTATCTTACACGCTCCAAAGTACACCATATTCAAATCGACGCGGACTTTTGTTCGCACCGTACACGCCACTTACTGCACGCGGGGAGTCGCGAGACGCGACTGTTATCCGATACTCTCCGACGAATCTAGATTCTCTCTCTCTCTCTCTCTCTCTTTTTCGCAAGAGACAGAGATAAAGAGAAATGGGCCTTTAATTACCGCGGGAGTTAATGGCGGTCGTAAACTCGGCGGGGTGGCGAGGCTAAGGCGGAAGTGATATTGACGCACTTCGGGATCGCGGCGCGCGTCGCAATCGGCGTAATTTCGATTATTATGACAATTGCGCGCGGCTCTGTGTTTGCGGACGCTCCTTTATTTGCGCCGCGTGCCGACTGCCCCCTTACTTCCACCCCCCCCCCCCCGCGCGCGCGTGTGTGTGTGTGTGTGTGTGTGTGTGTGTGTGTGTGTGTGTGTGTGTGTGCAGGTTCCCTCGCGCATCCATTAATTAGCCGGCATTTGTTTAGCGCGCTATTCGAATGCGACCGCCGCGGCGTCGGGGCCCTTTCGGACCTGGCGATCCAACAAAGGCGAGGTAATTATTGTTACGATAATTTTATCGCATATCATTATGACACGCGAGCGTCGTCCGGACGGTGTTGCACCTTGCCGCCTCCGCCCTCGACGTCCCCCGCGGGCCGATCGACCGCGGGGTCGCGGAGTTGCGTCGCGGCTCGGAAAAGCCGCGCGTTACTCCTCTCGCGAAGCGGCAGTCGTAATAAACAGTCTTGATAAATGAATAATGACGCGCCCACGCGGAACGCGGCGTGGCGCGGCGCGGCTTAATGCGGGGGTTGAAAGAATTATGGACGCCTCTCCTCCGCCACTTCAATTCCGGCAGTTTCGTCGGGAATTCGTACAAATCTGAATTAAATTACCGTGCAATTATCATCAATAAATCTCCGATGCAGCTAGACCATCGCGAGGAACTGCAGTTACCTCCGCACGTTGCTCGCAGCAAATTAGGGGGAGGGGGTTTATCTTTTTAAACGTGGAATATTATCCTCGCGCGTGACATTTAGGGCCAGCTTCACAAATGTCTGTTAACTGCTGACCGAAAGTTAATTGATTCTCCGTCTTTTCTTAGGTAACCAGATAGAAAAAGATAGGGAGTTGACTGAACTCTCGTGAACTGTTAACCGACGTTTGCGAAATTGGCCCTTGAACAATGCTTGTTAACGTCCGATTTCGCCCTTCGTTAAGCCGAGTATGTATTCCTCGTAATTGCCGCGAGTCGTTCGCAGAACGGCCGTCGGGTTCTCCTTAGATCCGCCCCGAAAAACTGTCACGCGCGGAACAAGAGGAACGGCGGTTCCCTCCCGCCTTGGCGAACGAATTGCGACGCGTCAACGCGCCGTGCATTCTCGCCCCCGTTGTTCCTGGCCGACCCGACGATTCGAGCCCCACGATTCCGCGCCGCGGAACAGCCGGATTGGTCAACCGTGGCTCCATTTTCCAGCGGATTTTCCGGCGTACGCGCGCGAAACGAGCGTGCCGCGTACTCT
>NW_011967154.1:337533-365358 GCF_000949405.1 Vollenhovia emeryi
AGAGTACCCGAGTCGAATATTTTGGCCTCGGTTTAAGCCTCCGCTACAATGATTCTCGGTTCTGTCTACAATGGTCGCAGTCTTAGAATCGTACACGGAAAAAACAATGTAGCTGCTGTAGCTAAAACTTAGCAAAATAGGGACAGCTAATATTTTAGTTGTGATAGCTCAATATTTTGCTACTGTGCCTATTGTATTAGGTGCGACAGCAAACGATTTGCTGTCGTAGCAAAATATTGAGCTATCACAACTAAAAATATTAGCTGTCCCTATTTTGCTAAGTTTTAGCTACAGCAGCTACATTGTTCTTTCCGTGTAGAGTCATGGATTGGGTCGTATCGATGTATAGGTAACTGAAACCGATTTTCTGTTTTTGAGGTATTTTCCCACGATATATTCGACATATAATGACACACGACATGTATCACTATTCTCTGATTGGTCCGTCGCGGCAATAAACGCAGTCGTGGTCGTTGGAATAGGAATTGAACCTATTCGAGCGACTACGACTATACGACTGCTTTGCGACTGCTCAAGCGACCATCGATACAACTGTACGACCATTGTAGACAGAACCGAGAATCATTGTAGCGGAGGCTTTAGCCTCGCATAATTTTTGAATTGGGAGCAATGAGGTCGGACTAAGGTCTTTGCGTCGGCGAAGATATATTGAATTTTTTGCCTCGGCTATAGGCCTGAAAAGAGTCGCTATTTCCCTTTCGGCGGTAAAGAGGCCATTGCGGGTGTAATCGACAGAGGTCCGGTAGCTCCTCTTCGGCCTAAGGGGTTTCAAAGAGGGTGAAATATTTTATTACATTCTCTTCGGGGGGTAGAACGGGGGACACAATTTTTTTCCTCGTCTCGGCCGCGAATTTCAAACCGACTTCCAAATGGAGACAGAGCAGAAGTATCGAGGCCCGTTCCTAAATACTCGACTCGGGTATGAATGGCGTCCGTTTGCGCGTGTATACCCGCGTGCGCTAAATCCGCGCTTCCGCATTGCGATGCCGCGCGATTGCGCCGCCGAGGATGGACGCGCGAGAGTCGCGACCGCGATTCCGCACATCCTCAATTACGCGCCACACATCCAGCCCGCGTAGTTCGCCCGTCTCTCCTCCGGAGAGCCGTCGACGATTTTTTTTTCACCTACTCGCAACATTCTCCGCGACGTTCTCTCTCCCGTCTTTTTCACCGCGCCGCTATATCGCCCGGTTTAATCGGGGGGAAAAACAGCGATCAAATTTTGCCAGGGCACGCATTAGCCCCAATTATCGGTTAAATATTAGTATATTGCTAATTAACAGATTCATATCGTACGATTAGTTACGTCACGCGCCGTGAATACGCTGTAATTATTCGCGCGCCCCCCCCCCCTCCCGCCCCTCGTCCCGCGATCGCGCTCGTCGCAGCGGAGGCATCGATGCGCGGGCACGTAATGAGAGGGAACATGACGTTATTGCGCCATCTCTTTCTCTCGGATAATTTAGAACCGTCGCGTCTCGCTAATCCGGCCTTTCGTCGTCGCCGGGCGACAATCTCGCGCCCCTCCGCCCCCGCGCGTCCCGCCCCCGTTCCGAAAATATTCCGCGGTCGAATTTCGGAGTCTGCACCATCATCATCATCGTCCCCGCCAAGGTGGGGATCGACGACGACAATGACGCGACCGTGCAAACAATGATTCGACTGTTCTCGTTGCGGCGGCGCGTATTTGAAAGTCGCGAGCGGCCTTCGCCGAGAGAGAGCCCGCGACCGAGGGAAAGAGAAAGGGCGGCGGGGTAGGGATGGGAATTGCGACGGGGATCGCGTCCGAAGGGGGCACAGGGGGGGTCTCTCTCTGTTCATTGACATACCGCGGGCCCGGCCGTCGCCGATTTCGCAAAAGTGTCCTTTCGCGCGCTAATTTGTACGGAGAGAGAAATTCTCTCCGTCCCGTTCCCTGCCCGCGACTACTTCTTCTTCTTTGTTTCTCATTCTTGGCACCCGGCTCTAACTCGGCGCCGACACGGCCACGTCGAACCAATAGTCGTTTTGTGTATCGCTTTGGCTTCTGACGATCGGCAACAACTGCGCCGGATCGCGCGCGTACGTGGGCGCACGAAGTCAAAAAATTTCCCAATTACGCGAAAACGTCCGCGCCTCTCGGGCCTCCAAGCGGAACTGCTCTTCGCTCGTGCGGCGACGACGATAGCGTCAAGTTCGATGACTGCGCGGCAAATTCTGCGGAAACCTCCCAAGAGAGTGTCAAGTGTATTGCGCTGTTGACGCCACGCACGTGGGAATTTCACCCTCGACGTAAAAATATTTTCAATTCAAAGGCACGACGTGCAGGAAAATATTATTATATCATCAATAATATTTTCCCGTACATGAAATCTTTTTATGATACAGATCGCGGGAAAGAGAGAGAGAGAGGGAGGGGGGGGGGGGAGAAATGACGATGGTATTTGCGGAGCGTATTTCATCGTATTCTTGTTTTCAAAACATCTTAATATTATGCTGACGGACCTTGTCAGCATTGATATCCTTGGCTCGCCTCGACTCCTTAATAAAAACAGTAAGACTATTTTTAGAAGACTTTCGACCGTTTAGTCCGCGCGGCTTTACCTGCGCAGGGGCCCGCGGAGAAACGATTTCGAGGAAGGAACCGGAAAGGACTTTTCGTCTTGTGAGTTTTCCCTTTCGTTTCCGACCCTTCGTTAATGCGACGAATCCAAGACACATGGCTTACATATTTTGCATTCATTGTCACATGTTCACTGGTCAGAAAGCGAATGCGGGCTCCGAGGCCCTTTGAACCTTATATGGGAGACGCGTACGCGCGTTTACGTCCGCGCGGACGTACGGGCGGGCGAAGATCGCTCGATTGTACGGCCGTCGTTTCTCGATGACATCGCACGTTTTTTTCGCGATTATTAATAACCCATCGCCGAGTGCCGCTCGTTTAATAATAGTATTGTTCCGACGCGCGCGGGATTCGCACGTCGATATCTTATTTACGCAACGAGCGCGCGCCGCACAGGCGACAAAGTTCAAGGGAGGACCCGCCGCGCGTTGTTGTTGACTCTTCCGCGAATCGCTAGGCATTATCATAACGTTCGGTGAATAATTGCCGGCCGTTTATATATCGTTGTTATGTACGCGCCGCAGCATCCCGAACGTCTCTCTCTCTCTCTCTCTCCTTTCCACCTCGCTCCTCGCTCACTTCCCGCCGCCCTCGTGGAAACGTTCGGCCTGTGACGCGTATCGCGTTGCCTGGACGTTCCCCCTGGCGGCGGACCTTCGCGCGGGTCTAAAAACTAGATAAAAAGCGGAGAACAGCTGGTATCCCTGGCCGCAGGAAAACCGATAGATCGGCCGCCGCAGCCCGCGTTTTGTTTGACATTATCTAAAATCTCCTTCGTACTCGTGCATATTTGTTTAGGAGCGCGAGAGCGTGACGTTACGAAAAGAGCGCGTGGGATCTCTCGGGGCAGAATTTTACTTTGAAAAAGTTCGCTTATACCTACATACGTGTTATTTATAATACAGTTGTACACACCCAGAAAAAAAATGACTCAGTCGAATTAAACAAATGAGGTACGCTGAAATTATGTTTCTTTGAATCTGTTAAATTTTTATTTACCTGTGATAAAACATTTGCCAGATTTGAAGATACGAATTCTCTCGGAAATTCCAGTCTCGATGAGATAAAACTGTGGTCGGGGTAAAGGAGTCGTCTCTCTGAAATTAAATAAAAGCCTATTAAGGTCAAAATTCAAACAAACTTTTTTTGTGCTTATACAAAATTATTTATCATAATCATTTTACTCTACTAAATCTAAAAACCCAGGAAAGACTCTTACCGTTTGAACATTGTGTACTGTATAGAAACAATGAACGCTTTAATAAATAATTTTTAAGGCAAATCAAATCGCTCGCACAAAAATTTTAAACTCGCTGCGAAATGGAATGTTTCGCAAGGAGCGCGTTGCGAACGGGCTTTGAAAACGTTGCGAGACGGAAAGAGAAGGACTCGTCCCGTAACGCCGCTGGGTGCGAAACGGCGTTTTCCTTCAGCGGGGCTTCCGTGTTCTCGGCCCCTCGTCGCGGCTCCTAATTAACCGTCATCTCGGACGTTATCGTCGCGTCATGTGGACTCCGCTGTGTACTCTCGCGCGGGTCACGCGGCATCGCCATTACGCGTCATTACGCAACATCATTGTACAATATTTGCCGTGCGCGATCCGCAGACGCGGGCACACGGCGCGCGCGTACGTGTGTACATTGCGGATTGCCGCTGACGTAGTGCATTCCTGAGATTACAGGTGGACTACTTTTCAGAAAACGCGCGCCGCGCGCGGCCGATAAGCGGGGCGCATTCTCTCCCGCTATCGATCTCCTCCCGCCCGCCGCGCGCGCCGACCGCACGACTCGCGCTGCGAGAGGATTATCTATCGGCGCGTCAGCAAGATTTACGGAAGGGAACCCGCGCGCGCGCGCGCTCGGCCACTGCATCGACGATGATCGACGATTGCGAGCGCGCGCTCCGTCTATATTAATAAATTATAAGCGGACGCGCTCGTATCCGGAGTAGTAACTGGACCGCGCGGCGTCGGAGTTACGGGACATCGGGTCCTGAGACTGAAGGGTCCGAAGGACGCAGGCCGGGCAGGACGCGACTTTCGGCTCCCCAGGAATCGTAGAATGAAAAACGGGAGATGACTGCGTGGGACTTTCCCCGCCGCCTTCGGAATCGTACTCCTGTTTTCGCAGGCGGCCAAAAATGCCGGACCCCCGTCGCGAGTGCGCGTACCTGCCGCGCCGGGCGGTACACTGCCGATCTCCTCGATTATTCATAAAGCTTCTCCGAGAATGCGGGGACAAGTTGAAAGAACGCCGGCACAGGTAGCCGGGGAGAAAGGGAAGCGACCGTCCCGGTGCGCCGACGAGAGTCACCGCGGGGCGACCGGCCGCCTTTCCAAGTCTCGAAGGAATCCGAGAACCGACCGGATGCAACTCCAGAATGGGAATGCAAGCGAGCGGCCGCGCGGTGTAGCGCGGCGCGGCGCGTGTACGGAGGCTCCGTTACTCGTGTATCGGGGTATTTCCCAGAACGCGACTATAAACAAACAAACACATCGAATTGGTGGGACAAGGAGAGAACGAGAGTTAGCTAGAGAACGGGGAGGGGGAGCGGTAGGGGGGCGACGGGGCGAGAGAGAGAGAGAGAGAGGAGGGGGGGGGGGGATGCGCGGCGCGTGGGAGCGGCGCGCTCCCTGCCACAGGGAGGGAGGGCCCAGCGAGGGGGGGAGCGCGCGGGGGCGGGCGCGCCGGGGGCGGGGGAGGGGACGGGCGGGAGGGGGGGGGCGGGATCCGGGCGCGGGCGGTGGAAGGAACCCCCCTCCCGGCCCCCCCGGCCCGGCGGCGCGTTCGCCAATTGCGCGACCGGTGCATGCGCCGTGCGTGGGGTTTCCCTGGTTTCCCCCGCCGTCCGCCGGGCGCGAAAACCGTCGACGGACGCCCCACCACCGCCGCGCGCGGCGGATAGGCGCGCACACACACGCTTCCCCTCCGGCGCTCGCCCGTTCGAAATCGCAACGTAAAGTCGTCGCGGGCGCGAGCGGCGACGGTGACAAACAGTCGACGCTGTTTACCATCGATAATGCGAAGGTATCGGGAGGGGTGGTGGGGGTGAGGGCGCTAGCGAGCCTCGCTCTAAACCGCCCTACGGCGTCTGCCGCCGCCGCCGTCATCGCGGACTCGGAATATCGCAGGCGCGGGGTGGCTTTCGCTGCCATCCGCGCGGCAGCTGCGCCCGCCCGGGGTCGTTAATCTCGCGCTAACGCGAGATCCGCTCCGTGAATTCGTCCTCTCCGCCGAACTCCGCATTCCGATCGCGTCGGGGGAGGGAGGGGAGCCTGGCGCGCTCTCGTCCCCCCGGTGCTTTCGTTGCAATTTTCGCACTTGACCGCAGGGCCAGGCGTGCTTTACGATCCGCGGTAAGATTACCGGCGCGACGCGACGCGCTGCGACGCGGCGGCGGCGGCGGCGGCGGCGGCGGTGGCGGCGGCGGCGAGAAGGGGAAGCCGCGGGAGCGCGCGTTACCCCTCGCGCGGCGCCCCCACCACCGCTCCCGGATGCGGACCCTCGCGCCGGCGGTGGTGGGGGCACTCGCCGTCGGGGCCGCGGAGTGGGGAGGCGGAGAAGCTTGCCGCCAACGTCGGGTACGTGCCGCGTGGTGGGGAGAAAGCGCGGGTTAGCAGCCCGGACACGCCAACCGTCGGGTTCAGTAAGCGAACGGCTCTCAACGGCCACGAACGTGTTTTTCGTTCTTCGGTTCCCGCGCATGCATATATATATATATACATATTACACACGTATATATATATATGCATATATATATAAATACACGTAACGGCGATATATATATGTGTTACTATCCGAGACTGACCCGCGAGAAACAACACTGTCGTCGGGAGTACGCAGTCGGTGATCGGCGACCGCGGCGACGTGACGACCAACCGTAGTCAGATCGTAACAACAACAACAACAACAACAATCAGCCAGCAGCAGTTACAACCGCGACACAGATCCGCTTTTTCGAGTTTCCGCAATTATCCGCCTGCCAATCGCGTCCATCCCCATCCCCCGCCCGGGACTAAAAAGAAACCAAAAAGAGACGTAATAAGGAAGAAAAAAAATTTTCTCTGTCATTCCGCTCCGCAAAACGCACTTTCCCTACTTACCCTCCCCCCGTCATTTCGGTTTCGGTCCTTCGTCTTCGTTCCCGCAACTGTGGCTTCAATCAATCAAACTGGATTCCAACAAGCAGTACATGTCGCGAATACTTCGCGGCTACCGGAGGTTTAAGAAACTTTGCAAGGTAAGAGACATCGCCGGTCCGCCTCGGACGCTCGCGACGCACCGCGCGCAGTGCGGGGTGAGAAACGCGGCGACATCAGTGCGCGAGAATCGGGGGTGGGGTGCGTTTTTCGTGAGGGCCGTGCCCGGGACGGACGCCGCCGCTGGCGCGGGCGAGATTTAGCGCGCGTGACAACCTCGACGAGGATGACGCGGCTGTTTGTTAACGCCCGACGTTTCAGCGCGAGAGCCGCGGCGGGGTGCGAGGATCGGCGTCCGCGACTTCCTGCCCGCCGCGGCGGGTGGAGTCCCTTCGATCAGAGTCCGGCCAGTTTCCGGCCGAGTGACGCGAGGGAGAAAGAGATTCCCTCGCTGCGCGACGCTGCGCGTAGAGCGAGAGGCAACGTTATTCTCGGCTCGCGTCATTTCGCCAAAACCCGCCCCCGTTGACCGGAGGTTCTGTAATTCCCGCGAGTGAGAGAAAAACACGGGCCATCTCGCTCTTCTGTGACCGCAACAGGGTCGTCTCTAGGCTGGACTTATTGTTAGAGACTCTAGTGGCGGGAAACGAGGCGCGCGCGCGCGCTGTCTTTGCGCTCGCGGATCGGAAGAGGACGAGAGTCGCGAGCGCGCGACGCCCACCGAGCGCTATCGCCGGGGCGCGTTTCGTCCGCTCTCTCGGCGCCCGCGGGATAAATACGCGGACTCGCCGCGGTGTTGACGCGACGGATCGCGAGGCACGCGCGAGATCCCGAGGACGAGGCCGAGACTCGTCCGCTTCGGGACGGAGGGGACGGCGCTCGGGTGAAATAAATAACGCGGGACGGAGACGCGAGAGAGAGAGAGAGAGAGAGAGGAGAGAGGAGGTTATTATACTGCCCCGCGGCATGAATAATTTACGCTCGCTCGAATTTAAATAAATTCGCCCGCCGCCGTCGCCGTCGCCGTCGAAAAACTGCGAGCGCGTAATCTCGGAGTCACGAAGGATGTTTACGGTCGCGCGCGCGCCGCGCGCAGTTAATTTTAAACGAATTCGCCCGGATATCGTCGCCGGCTATCTCGTCCTCGTTATCGCCGCCCGTTATTTATGTTATTCCGCGAAATTACTTAGAAGCCCGTCAATTAGGTTCCCCGGCCGATGCAGTCGGCGCTCGTAAACACGCGTGACGTAAGCTAGACATAACGCGGCGTTACGGGCGGCGAGGGGAGCGCGGCGGCGCGATAGGCGATAATATTCGCGGCTGACGAAACAATTTGTACGAGGGTAGAGGAGAAAAGAAGAAGATCCGTCAGGACAACTGGCCACTCTTTCTCTCTCCGTCGAGTTGTTTGCCGCGATACCGATTAATCGATCGGGCCCTCTAACTTTGCCAAACACACGGTGTCCTTGTGTTCGGCGCGCGTGACGACTCCGATAGCGGGAACGTCGCGAGTATCGGTATCGCGCGCGCGCGATCCTCTCGGATGTGTGCGCCGAAAATAAAAGTGAAAGAAACAGCGGAGGAGAAAAGGAGCAGAGAGGAGAGAGAGAGAGAGAGAGAGCGCGCGCGCGAATGATTATGGAAACCGACGGAGGCCGTAAGGTCGTGGCCGACCGTGACACGTGAACCGTGGATGATCGAGCGAGATTCCGTCACGCCCGCATACGAGGGGGGAATTGTGTCGCTGTATACGAGCGACGTCCGCGGATGATGTATCTCGGACGAAAAAAACATGTTTGGTCCGCGGCGACCGGGTGTTTATGCGAAGTGCGCGCCGTGCGGGAGCGAACGCTCTAAAGGTTTCCCGGAGCGGCCTCGATCTTCGTTCCCGCGGCGCGAACGATAGGGGGGGACCGTGAGAGAGAGAGAGAGAGAGAGAGAGACGGAAAGAAAAATAGAGAGCAGGAAGGAAGCGCGCGCGGTTCGGAAGAAGCCGAGACCCCGCGGCGGCCCGCCGGCTGTCGAACTCGCGCGCGACGTACGTACATTCGGCGCCCGATCTCGCGATTGTTCCGCCGCGCGTAAACTCCCGGGGCCCGGCGCGCGCGAATCCAAATGCGACCGCGCGCGCGCCACGGCGGATAATGGCGGGCTCGCCGCGCTGATGTATCCTATCGCAAATACCAGCGCGGGCGAAATTATGATCCACGCGGCGTGTGCCCGTGGCACCTCCGGATTAGTAGAGCCCACCCCTACCGCGGGCGCCCCGCGTCGGCGGCGCATAATTCTCGGGACTTGGCCCCGAACCGGGGTGCGACGCGGGGGGAGAGACTCTCCGCGGCGCTGCGCGCTAATTGAAAAACAATTCGGGGTGGCTCGCGCTGACGGGACCACCGCGCGTTATCGAGCGCCACCGCGGCCCTCGACAGCGGCGTCGTGTATTACTTGCCGTATTTATTTCCGACTGTATTTCCGCAACCGGACCCCCTACCACCCTCCCCCTCCCCCCCCCTGTCCCGCCGTCGTAACGGTAATAGAAATATAATTGCCGTCTGTCGATCGCGATTAGAAATCGATTAACACGACCCTCGTCCGTTTGTCTCTCTCTCTCTCTTTTTCTTTCTCTCTCTCTCCTCTCTTCTCTCAGTTTTACCACGTTCACGCTCTGTTATCTCGCACACGTCGCATGCCGCAGCTCCGTTAATCCGCAAATAATCCCAAACGCTATTGCGCGATGCACGCTTGACGGCAATGACGATACACACGATGCATTAGAAACGTTATTGCCGCGCCTCCCGACTCTCCGCTCCCCCTCGCCCTCTCCCCGCCGCCCCGCGACGCGGAAACGGCACCGACGCGACGGCGTGCGTGCACATTCCTCCGGGCTCGACAGAGAAGATCGCCGTCCTCGGGGGCTTTAACTATTGTCCGCTCCCGAGGCGGATCGCAACAAAGTCGAAATGTGTTTAAGGTCGACTGTTGCCCTGTCGAGAATCCCCCCCGCCCCCCGTGCCCCGCCGGCTCTCGTAGCGCCCGCGCACACGCACGCACGCACGCACGCACGCACGCACACGCACGCGGCTTTTCCACGCGGCGAGAGAAAGAGAGAGACCCCGTTAGAGCTCGCTTTACCCTCACCGGCAACAACATTCAGTCTCACGCTTCGGAGCCATTGTACAGAAACGCGTTTCCCTCACCTCGTGGACCCCTAATTAAAGAAGAGCCGAACGGAACGAAGCGCATATTGATTTCGTTTACCTGCGGCGGTCGGGGGTGCGCGGGGGGCCTTTAACCGCCTCTTATCGCAAGTAAAACGTCTCGCCGGGGGCGACAGGACGGACCTGTGTTTATACCCCGTCGGGATGTTGCATTTGTACGTACACGCGTAAAAGGCCCGCGATCGGTGCGAACACTTGACACAATGCCGCGGCGTCATCGCGTTTCTTCTACGAAACCCGCCGATCCGCACTTTGTACTTATCGTCAATTTTTGCTCGACGGCTCCTCTCCCCAATCCTCCCTCCCCCTCCCCGGCGGGGAGGGGGGGGGAGGAGGAGGGCGCTTTTTAATATCTATTATATCGCCGCTCGTGTGCGCCGGTGGCACTTTCGTTCGCACGCTTGGAAAACATTTATCCGCGCCGAGCATCTTCTTCTCGCTTTCTCGCTTGTAATCAACGAGCTTTAATTAACGAGTCCACCCCCCCTCCTCTCCCCCTTCCACCCCCACCCGCACCGCGAATCAAGGGCACGGACCGTGCATTCTTTTCTCCCGTTACAATTCGCTTCCGCTCTTATCGATACGCTTATCTGCGCGCCCACCTTCGACGGGAGGACCGAGGGCCCCCCCGACGCGCCAGAGGGAAGGCGCGCGGCGTGTTGTCGCGGCGGACGAACTGTGTTCTATTCAATTCCATTCTCGCTCCCGTTCCCCACCCCATCGTCGAACGAGAACGCTTTTATTCGCCGACATCGGGCGCGCGCGTGATCCAATTTAACCCGCTGCCTCGCTCGCGACATGTTTCTCAGCGTCTGCGAATGCAAAACATCTCATTCACGGGCAAAAGTGCCGGGCCCGGCTGCGCCAGCAGGCGTAGTCGCCTTACCTGCGAGAGAGCGGCAAAAACAAGAGCACTGGCGCGCGCGCGAGAAAGAGAGGGCGAGAAACGCGGGAGGAGAGAAGGAAGGAGACAGACGTTGGCGGCGGCGGCGAGTATATAGAGAGAGCGTCGCACTCTCCTTTGCCTCCCTTCGTCCTCCGTCCGCGCGAAGGGAAAGGGAAAGGAGGGAAGGGTAAAACCCGCGTACCGGGAGAGAACGCGGAACGCCATAAGATGGAGGAGAGAGAGAGAGGGAGGGAGGGACGAGCGGGCGGGAGAAGGAGAGAGATAGAGAAGACGCGCGCGGGGCTAAAATTAGAATGTCCGTTGGAATGCCGCTGGTAGTGATGGTGTGTACAGGATGATTCAGCGAGCGAGAGAGAGCGGGAGGAACGAGAGAGAGAGATGGAGGAGAGCAGATAGTTTATTTCGTCCTGCGACGAGGACTCCGAAGGCGCGTAGCGGATTTACCCGCCGCGAGTGGTACTCGCGTGCGGGCGCGAGGGGCTCTCTCTCTCTTTCTGTGTATGTGTGTGTGTGTGTGTCTCTGTCGTGTGTGTCGCTCTTTTTCTTCCCGCGGGGCTCCTGCTCGCGCAGCCGGAAATAGATTCGCGTATCGACGCGCACCGAGAATAGCCCTTTAACTTTTTCAGCGCGAGATTTCACGGGGCGGACGATAGTAGAATTGTAGTAGCAGCGGCGGCGGCGCAGCGACGACCATATGCGCGATTCGACGACGGTGCTATTTTCAAATAGCACAAATGGGACATTATTTGCGTCGCGCGCCCGCTCTCGCGCTTGACGGACGAGGAACTCGATTGTCGTAGCCTGCGGATCGGAAATTCCGCTCGCGGTGCTCCCTCGAATTGTCATCGACGAGCGCGGCGCTTCTCGTTCTCGAGCGACGAAATACGGAGCGAGGTGTCACGCGTAGTTTCAAGTCCCTTAATTGTAGACTTTCAACGCTCCCGCTTAGAGGCCCCAGGCGCCACTCCGAGTCCTTCGCCGACGGTGTCCCCGCGAATTCGTTCTATAAATAGCGGCCACCAATTTTGTGGGACCGCGCGGGGCCGCCACCGCCGCCGCCGTCGTTGGTCACTTGTCCTCTCCGGGGGCCTTCGCTCGCCGATCAAAATTCAAATGCCAAATCTGCTTTTCAGATACCCTGGCGAGACCACGCCTCCCCCTCTCCCGCGCGCTATCTTCGATCTAAGCAAATCTTACCCGTAGGTCATTCCACGGTGGACTGTCGCTCGCGTATCGATTATTTCTGCGGAATTCCCCGCCTCGTCCCTCGATGGCCGAGGAACGAGGCGAGGCGACTCGCGTTCGCGAGGTGTCCGGTATCTGGTGCTCGAGTTGAGTTATATCCCCGTCGACGTCGTCGTTGGCACGCGGGGGTAGAGATACGACGAGAAATAGATAAGCAAATAAATAAACTAGCGGGGCAAGGCGAGTCGAGGCGAACGCGTGAGAAAGAGAGAGAGAGAGAGAAAGAGAGAACTGAGGAGGACCGGTGATTCTCGGGCGAACGTTCGTGAACGAGGTCGACGGCCTGACACGGATGGTTGACGCCGTGGGGCCCGGCCTCGTAACCGGCCTGGGAAGAAGAACGAGAAAAGGTGGATAAAAGAGAGAAAAGGAAAAGGGCCCACCGCTGTGTGGAGGCAGCGACGGCGTTTTCGCCCTCCGCGAAGACGATAGATCGCTGGTACCCCCCGGCTCGGCGATCGGTCTGGGTCAGCTGGCAATTTCCCTCTCTTTCTCTCTTTAACTTGGGCTCGTTCTCCCTTTCTAGATTACCAAGGAGAAGGATCGGAATGAGTATAAATTGCGCTCGAGCTACAAAGTAGTCTTGAGGATGAAAACGAAGGCGCTTATTACGGGCGCGAGATTTTCGATCAATTTCAGAGTGGATTTTCCGCGACGTCGATGGCTCTGAGGTACCTCGGGCACGCGAGGGTCCCAGGGTGTACTGTCGCCCTCTCCCCCCCCCCCCTCTTTCGCCTTCCTCCTCGGCAAAAGTGTGATCGATGGACGACGAGACGAGACGGGGGTGGCACGAAATTGGGGCGTTGCGTATTTATCGCTCCTATCTCCCCGCTGTTTACCCGTACCTGCGGCTTTTCGCCGCCGGTCCGCTTTTATCGCCCGCTCATTTTATTCCTCCCCCCCCCCTCTCTCTCTTACGCTCGCGCCGCGCTACGACTTGTGCAACACGACCGGATATTTTTTATTAGATTTCTTTCGCCCGCGCCGACGCCGATCCGGCGCTTCCTTCGGACGTTCCGCTCTTATTTCCCGTATCATTGATTCTACGGGAATTAAATAGCACCTTTAAGAGGCGCCGCGTCTACTTTCAAACTCGTTCCGTTTCCTTTCTCGTAGCCGCGTTTGACGTTTGTCACGTCTACCCGCCGTCGTTTTCAAGCCACGCGCTTCTTCGCCGTTTAATTGTCCACGAATGTTTCCACAAAAAGACAACTCCTTGCTCCCGGAGCACATTTACCCCCCAATATTAAATACATAAATTTTACCCGTTTCGTTTACTTCCACAGTTCCTTTCATCGCGACGTTCGCCCCTCCGGTTCTCTTATCTCCCCGATTATTTCCCTCTTGCGCGTCCTACGTTCAAATCTAATATTTTTTTAGAGGGTACCCGCTTAAAATTAAAGAAACGCCTCTCCCTCCCCTTCTCTCTCTCTCTTGTTTGCGAGGGGGGAAAAAAAATTCGACAGCGGAATAACACGGTATTCGTTGCCGTTGGTCATCGTCGTCCTCCCCGACAAACGCGGCGGCGCTTCATTACCGCGGCTCGGGGAAAATCATAAAAGCCGAGAACGCTCGATGAAGTGATAAAACTTAATTCGCCGGCGCGGCCGTCGTACAAACAGCGCTCGCCCGTGTTTTTCGCAGGACGACGGCCCCCGGTCCGTCCCCGGTTTTACGATTTTTGTGGCGGTTTTATGGGAGGGGGGGGGGAGGGGTTTATTTTTATTGGCGGTGCTACCCCGGCCGGGAGGCGCGCGCGCGCGCGCGGCGGGCCGAAATTACGACGGGCCGGCAAAGAAAATCCCGCTATAAAACAAGAGGAACCAGTCCGCCGTTCGAGCCCGCGTTTATCACCGCCGACTTTATGCAATTCTCGCCGGGATCATCCTCACGCGGACCCGGGGCGCGATAGTCCGGCCCGGCGCGGGAAAACAGTTGCGCAAACATCCACGGGTCCGTCGAGATTATTAACTCCGGCCCGCGAGCAGTTAATTGCCGATCTCGCGCGCCCCGCCGCCGCCCGCGGTTATTGTTATCGCGTCCCGACAACCGGCCCGCCCTGAGAGGATTCCGCGGGCCGCTTCGCCTTGTCGAACACCTGTCGCAAATAATCGTAAAGCTGGACTCAACGAGCCGCGCATAACGTTGTCGCCAGTCGCGGAGCCCTTACGTCATCCATCACGCCACGATTTCCAGTAGAGTAGACATAATTATTCAATCATTATTTGGTCTCGATAAGATACCCCGGCAAGATTAATGGCGTACGAATACACGCCGGGACGAGCCTGCGACGTTCGGATCCTCCGTGCTTATTGTACGGCAGATGTTCGCGAGTAACGACGGTAGGCCGGGGCTGGCGGGATTTTTCCCTTAATTAACACGTCGTACGGCCAGCGGCTTCTCGAATCGTGAAACTTTTCCAGCGTAGACAGCACGGCTCAACGGATTTTTTAATATTGCCGCTATCGACGTACCAATGCGGATGCTGTCAGGTAGAAATCGCGAGAGCGGATCCTACACAGTTGAAAAGTTTGTGTTAAATTTAACAGGTATCACATGTCCCCATGTCCACACAAATTCTTGTGTTAATTTAACGTAATACGGATATGTTTAATGATCACACTAACACTCTGTCAATATTTTTTAACACAAGATAAATGCAAGTATCAAAATAATTTGAAATAGATTCTGTGTAAAATTTACGTATTTTTAGTGACAAAATGACTTTCGAAAGTGTAATTCTTACATTTTACAGATGTAACAAGTCAAATGACGGCTCGAAATCACTCGCGCTTATGTCATATAGAATTAAATCAACATTTCATTCTGTAAATTTTAACAGATAAATCTTGTTACTTAAATATATAGAGCACATGTGTTGTGTAAGATAAAGAAATAAGTACACATTGTGTTGTTTCAACACTTCTCTTGGAGTATTTTAATAATTTTACACTTGCGCTCAATTAACACAAGAGCAATATGTTAAATTGACGCAAAAATTTGTGTGGACCGTTTGGGACGTGTGGTATCCGTTAAATTTAACGCAAATCTTTCAACTGCGTACACTGGAACTTGGACCAAGTTCCCAGCGTCGCCGACACGGGCCGCGAGACCG
Source organism: Vollenhovia emeryi (assembly GCF_000949405.1). Lineage (NCBI taxonomy): Eukaryota > Metazoa > Arthropoda > Insecta > Hymenoptera > Formicidae > Vollenhovia > Vollenhovia emeryi. The sequence goes on from NW_011967154.1 coordinate 352,780, forward strand.
TTAAAGGAACCGACGAAAATTCGGGCCCCGCCCGTCTCGCCCCCGAGGCGCGGACTCGGAAGATCAGATTTGCGCGTTCCTCAACGTCCTCTTGATACCCTCAATATCCTCCGCGAAGGCCCTTGAAAGCGGGGAGGACACGGCGGGAGGATCCCGTCGATCGCGGGAGGCGGGAAACCTGTTGCGATCCTCGGTATACAAAGCGTGTGTCTCCGGCGTTTTTGCGGCGGAAGTGCAACGATAATGACGGAGCGGAAGGAGGTGAGCTCCGAGCCGAGCGTCTTTCGAGCCGGAAACGAGGGACGATTAGGACCGCACGAAAGAAAGACATTTATCTTTCTTCGCGGGGACTCTCGCGATCCTGCGATCCTTCTCCCTTCCCTCCCTCTCTCTCTCTCTCGCGCGCGCGCGCTCTTGGTCGGAGCGGAAATACTCGAGCTCTCGGGCCGGTTTTCGGCCTCGCCCTTCGACCATTGAATTTCATACCTCTTTCTAAACGCAGTATTTAATCGTCTTCAACCCCCCTCGGCAAGATCACCGAGGCAGGTACCAGGTGGAACATCTGTTGCTCAACCTGTATCGCGCTATAATGCCTTTTAACGCTCCAGTACCGATCCCTTTGCGGATTTTTTTTCCTCTACTCCTGCTACGTGAATAGGAGGAACCAGGGCGCGCGCGCGCGCGTGAGAGAGCACGGCACACCCAGTCGTTTGGCGCATTATAAAAAGCATCTCCTCGCAAAACGGGTCGCAATTACGCACTACGTCTCACTAGAGCGGTGGCCAACAATAATCTCTTCCGTTGTAACGAGGGAAATCCGCCGGAGGGAAAACCCCGTTTTTGCCCGCGCCTCGCCCGAGCCGCCGCCCCGTTCCTATTCTCTCAATTTTGCATCGCGATCTTGTTAACGGACGCGAGCGCGTCTCCCGCGTCTGCCGCCCTTGGGTCCCCTCGAATTCTCATAATTAAGGCCGCTCCGTATTCAGGAGACGTCGGCAGCTTGTCCAGCCGTAGCGATTAGAATATTGCTCCATATGTGTGTGCATATATATATTTTTTTTTTCTTGTATAAATATTTGCATATCGAGAGAGGATGTGCTTCCGCAAAATGGTATATGTAAATAGCGCGGAATACGCGCTTATGAAAGCGCGCGTGATTAACCCCGTAAACTTTGGACTTCGGCCGCGTGCAGCCTTGATCTTCCAGCGCGTGTGGGCCGCTCGTGCCCGTGTAAATGCATTTCTGCTTTTCTGCGTGGCGCGTGTGAACGGTGTCTCTCTCTCTCTCTCTCTTCATCGTCATCCTCTGACCCGCACGACGCGACCACGTGCCAGTCGGTCGCGGTGACGTCATGCTTCCGGTACGTGATTTCCTGGTACCGGACGACCGTTGGCGGATGAGAGGAGTTAAGTGCCGGACACGGGAGGTCCGCGCCTCCTCCTCCTCCTCCTCCTTCTCCTCCTCCTCCTCCGCTTGCTCTGCGCGAACGTCTCTCGTGTCTTCCGGAGCGGAAAGGATAATGAATGCCCCGCGAACCAACGTTTTCGCTAGCGGAAGGGCGACGATCGTCTCGAAAGCAGTTGCGTTTTTTTTTTAATTAGTAAACTACAGAACGATCGAGGGATTTGAGAGACCTATCCCAAGTTTAGGTTTAGGTTTAGGTTGATATTAGACCGTAGAAGCGAAGCGGCACCAAGTTCCAGTCTACAATAGAGACTTAAACCCCTAAGCCTTAAGAAATTGACTAATCGCAGTCGCGTATTCCACTCTTGACCGTGATTGGTCACAATTTCTTAAAGCTTAGGGCTTAAATCATCTATTGTAGACTGGGACTTGAGCCAACGGTACACGATACTATTTTTCCTACCGGATCGCTTGCGAGAGCCAATCGGGATTTAGCCCTAAGTCACCTGATCCAAAACGCTGCGTCCTTGTTGGTTCTCGTAAGCAATCCAGTAGGAAAAATAGTATCGTGTGCCGTTGACTTTATTTTCGGCCTCGCGTGACTTTTGACTCGAGACTTTATCGGGTTTTACAACGCTTATCGGCGGAGCGTTGTAAGATTGTAGATTCTATTTAGCAATTTCGTTATCGGCGCGCGCGGGAGAGTACACAGAATGTCACAGACGACCACGGACAGTGTGCCTGACAAGTGCATCTTTTCTATTGCAGCGTGTGGCGAACCAGGCGCTTACCGTTTCGCCACAGCCGGCAGTAACGGTGGAGGGGCCGGTGTCCAAAATGTCTCCACCGACGAACGACGTGAACAACGGTGTGGTAGCGTCTCCCAGCACCCTGGCGCCTCGGGTTCCACCGACCACGAACCCGTCCCTCACCAACCCACCGACGCACAAGCGTACCCCGAAGGACTTCATCTTCGGCAAGGTGATCGGCGAAGGAAGCTTCTCCACCGTAAGTACCTTGCGCCTCACCTTTCGTGCGATTTGAACGAAAAGTAAAAGTTGAAATTTGCGATAGCGGGATCAACGCGGAGGGAGAATAACGAATTCCTTGACCCCGACAGGTTTATCTTGCCAAGGATATCCATACCACCAAGGAGTACGCGATCAAGGTGTGCGATAAGAGTCACATAATCAAGCAGAAGAAGACCGAGTACGTGAAGCGCGAGAAGGAGGTGCTGAACATGCTCGCGGATGCCAAGCACTCGTTCGTGCGCCTGTTCTGCACCTTCCAAGACGCGGAGAGACTATACTTTGTCATGTCGTACGCTAAGAACGGCGAGCTCCTGCCGCACATCAACAAGGTGGGCTCCTTCGACATTGAATGCACAAAGTTCTACTCGGCTGAGATCCTGCGCGGCCTCGAGTACTTGCACGGGCTCGGTATCATTCACCGTGACCTCAAACCGGAGAACATCTTGCTGGACGAAAAGATGCACGTGCTCATCACCGACTTCGGCTGCGCCAAGATCCTCAAGGAAGACCCGGAGACGGCTACGGACCCTCAACAGCAACCGCGTTTCAGAGATCGCAGCGGCTCCTTCGTCGGTACCGCTCAGTATGTGTCACCAGAGCTGCTGACCAACAACAGGGTGAGCAGAGCGTCCGATCTCTGGGCCCTGGGTTGTCTCGTCTACCAGATGGTCGCCGGCCTGCCGCCCTTCCGCTCGAGAAGCGAGTATCTAATGTTCCAGAAGATCCTGAAACTCGATTACGATATACCGGACGGTTTCTGCGAGCTGGCCAGATCGTTCGTTAATCAGCTTCTCGTTTTGGAGCCGACGCAACGACTGGGCGCCCTGGACGAGCACGGCGCCGGTTACCCCAGCATCCGGGCGCATCCCTTCTTCGAGGGCGTTGATTTCGAGACCCTTCACGAGCAGACACCGCCGCCGATTTATCCCTATCTACCCGGCACGTCGGAGCACGAGGAGCTGAGGTCGCAGTACAGGGTGCCCGATAATCTCGAGCCCGGTCTAGATCAGAAGCAACTCACCAGGCTCCTTTGGTTGGGCACCGAAGACATCGATGACGACAACGACACCACCGGCGCGGAGAAACGCGCTGTTAATGCGTTCTTGAATGAGATTATCGCGGACAAGCCGCTGAGGAGGTGCACGAATAACACCCACGACAGCAGTGTCAACATCGCCAACCTGACGCCGGAACAGATCAGGATGCGGCTGGAGAAGCAACGCTCCGCGAATCAGTGGCACCCCTTCGTCGATGACAATCTCATACTAAAACAAGGATTCGTTAACAAGAGGAAGGGCCTGTTCGCCAGGCGGAGAATGCTCCTTCTTACAACCGGACCACACCTATACTACGTCGATCCTTTCAATAATGTGCTCAAGGGCGAGATACCCTGGAGTCCAGCACTGAGGGTCGAGCCAAAGAATTTCAAGATCTTCTTCGTCCACACGGTAAGCGGTTTTAGAACACTGTTCAATTCAAACAATTCATGATCCGACATTTCACACTTTTACACCTCTCTGATAAAAGGATGTTAAAATCCTATTTTTTTCACGTCTCTGTTCTACGTATAAGAACACGCAAAGCTCGAGACGCGTATCTAAACTCTTGTACTCTTTCCGTTTATAGCCAAACAGGACGTACTACCTCGAAGATCCCGAGGGATTCGCATTGCAGTGGTGCAGAGCAATTGAGGAGACGCGAGTCCACTGTTACGGCCTGCAGGAGATGACCACCGCTTAAGATGAAGATGGGAGAGATCCAAAAGACAGAAACGAGTGGTAAAGTCCGCGAGTGGCGATCGCTAAGACCGATCTATTCCCGACGAGAAGAGATTGCAGATCGTTTGTTCACGTATTAGCCCGTTGTATAAAGTATACTAATAGACTTATCGCGCGCTCTGTACAGTTTATAGGCAGAAATTCACTAGGCAAAAATTCCGAAACGCGACCTTCGTCGTCTCGAAAATCGCGGTCGCGCGGTGTCCATTATCACTTACGTTCGCTATTTATTGACGACCCTTTGGAGAGAATCGCATCATCCGCGCGAGAACCGCACGATGCGTGCGCGAGAGGATAGAAGGGAGACGGAGGATTAGAGAAATTTTTAGCCAAGGCTTCGGCTGTGTATCCGCAGCGCCTGTTGCCGTGTGACGTAACTCGCGTGAGATCGAGGTCGCCTCCGTTGGAGCAAAGGAAAATAAAGTTCACGCACCCGTAAATTTCGATGTTTACAATTCCCGCGATATGCATAAAATCCGAATCCCACGTGCGAGCACAGATTTTCACACGAATTGGCTTTTGGGGGGAAAAACAAAAAGAAACCAAAACAAAAAAGAGACCGGATCGTGTCCTAGGAAGGATTCTACGGAGGCGTCCTCGGTCGCGCAAAACAGACTTCGCACGGCGCTATTATAGTACTTTATTCCTAAGTATAGTCCAATTTACACACGCGATAAAAAACGCGATGCGTATCTAGGTGAAATTAAAAGCCGCGTGCAACGTGTTGCCGCGCGAGTTTAGACGTCAATTTAGTCGGAAAAAAAGGGAAGAAAAGGAAGCGAAAAACGCAGTGGAGGATAACGAGACGCCACGCAGCTTTAAACACAAAACCGTTTTACGCCGCCTGTAAAGGATCCCCGGAATCTCGCGACATTCCGGGCGATCTTTGCCCTCTTCGCGGGTGTACAGTATTGTTCGTCACGTCGTTCATCGTCATCCCCCCCCCCCCCATTCTCCTCGCGCGTTCGTATTCTCGTTCCCCTTTTCGCGTAAACAATCTCTGTAAATATCATGACGCGTTTCTACGAAGAGCAGGCCGCGTAAAGGCACTTTGTAATATAGTAGATACGTAAGTAGAAGAAAAGGGAAAGTGTCGTTGTCTCGCCACAGCGTTTTTCGCTCGCCGTTAATTATCACGCTTCTCGTCATCTGGCCCTCGCGGACTCGGGCGTGCGATCTAGGCGATTAGGTAGGAGGTGTCGAAGGCAAGGGAGAGATCGGCGTTGTTGTTCGCACTCGCGTTCCCCCGCACGTTCACAGGAAGAGGAAGCGGTGAAGAAAAGGGGCATAGGAAACGAGGGACTTGGTTTTCCCTTCCGCAAAAAGACTTTTACACGCTTGAGAAAGGACTCTTAGACTAATGTAGGCTCGTTTTGATAGCTTTAAGAGGCGCTATAGTAAAATTTCGCTTAGAGCGTATCGCCAATTCGTTATATCGTTGTCATTAGTGCTGATTATTATTTACGGTATGATTTGTAGCGTTCGAGCGAGAGTTATCGCTCGCGTAATTATTGCCGCGACTGGCGACACGCACGAGTATTACGAGCATTCATTTTCCTCGCATATGTATAAATTAGGTATTTAATTAAACACGGCCTCGCGCTTCGTTAATTTATTTCTACTGTTACTCGCCTCGAATATATTATTTATTTTCGTTTTCTTTTCCTCTTTTTCATTTTAAGTGTCGCGCGTCGAGGGCCGCAACGTTCGTACATAGATTTACAGACTAGTTAACTATCTCGCTACGTCGCTCTGCGACTATATTTACTATACATTATTAGAGAGTATATAGCGCTATTACTACTATTAACTATTACTACCGTCACCACTGCGTTGTTGCTACGTTACTGCGTACATATATATATATTATATATATTCTATATTATACGTCAACTATTGTCGTTAGACTTAGCTGTTTTTAGGTATACACGTTTATCGCGAATACGTACTAGCGCGTTGATAAAGGAGGATAGGAAAGAATCTAGGCGCGATTCGACCCGTGACATCGCGAGCGAGCCGTAGTTCCGACCCGTGTATATAAAAACTGTACATTACTAAACATACGGAAATATTTATATAGATATATTGTGCGGTATATATATATAAAATATTTATATAATGTGAATAGTGCGTAGTTAGGGGAAAGAAAATGTGTATAAATGTTCATAGGATAAAATCGCGTTTAGGTTTAATTCTCGTTGATTCCCGGCACGGCTCGCCCGCGATTCCGCCGACGAAAAGCTTTATTAGCCCCCCTCTATATATATGTACATATATATGTGAATATCTCTCTCTCTCGCATGGCGCAGACATAAACAGGGTATTCGGGGAACGTCCGGGGCGGTCGGTGGTTGGCGCGCGTTACGTCGTGCGGTGTTCGAAAAAATGCCGATCCGTTCTCCCACGGGTCCCGGCATTGTTCTCGCTGCCCAGCGGCTTTGCTCAAAATGACCGCTTTTGGCGGGCCGCGTACGGTGCGGGCGGACGAGAAACGACGAGCGGGCGAACAACCACCGTCGGCGTCCCTGGCCGGACTCCGATTTTTTTCTTTCTTCTAGTGAGAACCGATCGCGAGAGGGAGAGCTATCGCGCCCCCCCCCCCCGCCCTCCCTTGGTTTCAAGTTCCGCCTCAGGCGAATCGCGCCTCAATTTCGCAACGTAATCTGTCTCTACCGTGAACGAAGCACATGTGTCGTGGAATTTTGGTTTATATATATATGCATATGTATATCGTTTCATTAATCGCGCGAAGTCATACATAAAAAAAAATATATATTTTTCGACATAGGAACAAATATATTTCCGTGCATGTGTACATATACATCACACATCACCGACGTTGTGCTTCTTTTCCGGGGAGAGGGAGTACGTGTCCACAAGTCCGATCGCCGATCTCGTATCTCGCACACCCACGTCGAAGTCTTTTTTTTTCCCCTCCCCGTATACGAGATAGGGAAAACGGATCTCGCGCGCGTCGTTTCCATCGCGGGGAAACTTTGCAGATCCTACGTTTCGTGCGGGCTTTGCAAACTTTCAGATGGGAACGCGCGCGCGTTCTTCTTAGGGGTGCACACAAAAGGCGCGTTTCGATTTTCCGAAGAGGGCGGAGGAACGTTGTCGGGCGTCCCTTCGTTCGTCCGGCTCCCGAGATTCCTCCCGCCCTTCGGGTCCGTACGCTTCGGACCTGCCCCCTCTATATCATAGCGAAATAATCGATTTGGACGTGACCTCGTAAGGAGAAAACAAAACGCCAAGGCGCTACGTTCACTAAAAAGAAGAGATAACTAATTTAACTAGGCTAGAAATTTTTCAGAGGAGACGTATACTTAAAAAAAAAGAATACCAACACTCACACCGTGACGAAATCTTTTACGATCTGCGAAACACGCAAGTAACAACAGCAAGGCCTTGCGGACGTTCAGATGCCTACTGTTTCGATGCAGCAGAAACGTTTCAACTATTGATTGCAGTATTACTAAATGTATACAGATTAAGTGTAACACACACTAATACACAACACACATACACACACGCATACACACAAATACCGTCAATATATACTCGCGTAATCTACGAGAAGACTTTGTAAATAGTTAGGATATAATTAATATAGGCGCCAAGATGTACTAAGGATAACATCAAATTTATTCAGAATAAATCTTCCGAAATATCGCATAAACAAATGTATATTAATTCTGTCTTATCCTCCCAAAGTTTCTTTAATGCGACACATAATTTTAAATAATAATTTATTTTCTATGCAACGTAAACATCGGGCATTTTTATGGACAATAATGTAACGCAATTCTTTTTGCTTGTCAATTAAATATGTTAGAGTTGCAAGTTTTTTAATGATAAAAAATGTCAATATATACCAGCAACCGACTGACTTAGATGCGTTACTGAACTTTTAACTATTTAACTAAATCCTTTTTATTTATTAACTTACATTGTTCATAACTGCGTTGTTGTTGATTTGCAGTATCACTTGAAAAGGACCCAAAAGAATAGGGTCGAGACGTTGTGTGTAATAAACTAATTAAATAACTAGCCAGTTGGGTTGACTATGAGTTTCCCGGCTTAAATATACCAGTAATATAAAAATAACAAATAAATATCCTTTTATTTTAAACAGATCACTCATATTGTTTGTATCATCACACAAAAGTTTTATCTTATACGTACACTCTACATTTCATTCCTTTCATTTATTGATGTGAGTTAATAAGTGCCTCTTCAATTCTGGCATATTTTTTGGCTGCGTCGAACATTTGTGACACTTTAGTTTTGCGTTCAGATACTCCTCAACCTTCTGCGGAGAAACCTTTTTGATTTCGCCCTCTTCGCGCAACTGACGACACATGTCTAAAAGGTCCAATCATTTTATTTTATACAGACAATTCATAGTGCACTCAGAACTGGCCAAATGTTAAATAAAAATATCTATACAAGCCTGACGATTGTAAGAAAAACGGCGTTGTGAAAGAGTTCCAGTGATACTTGGTTTTCATACAAGGACTATTAAAATCCGTGCTTATCACGTGTAGGTGCAGCCTCTGCATGCTGGGCATCGCGTGATAACCTATGCTGCTCAAGAACACGAAAAATTATTTGTAATCTTTCATTCGTGCCACTTCGAGTAAATAAATACAGTTTTATTTTTATACTTTCGAGGCGAAACTTTGGCATTTTTATTTAAATCACACAGAGGAAAGTCCTCTATTATAAGGTAGGTTTTTAATATGAGATAGCAAGTTTTCAACACCCAAATTCAATCGCAAATCTTTTTTCGCAACGATTACACAATCTAACAATGAATTTTCCACCAGACAGATTTCGCTTCGAGGGCAAGAAATGCAGACCCAACAGTTGCCTATTAGTTTAACAGAAATCCCGCTATCTCATAATAGGTGAGTTTCCTCTATGCACAACTGATTGCCGATTATTTAATACCATTGTTTCATTTTGAGCCTTACATGAATTCGTGGTTCGCCTGATTTTTTACCAGATCACACGCAACATTATGCATGTGCGTAAGCAAATCTTGATGATCCTCCTTGACTTTCCATATGGAGAGAATATTCTCCTTCGGTAAAACCAAGTAGTGAAATTGCGCTTTAGGATATTTGTCTTTAATGACAATTATCTGATCGTCTTCCTCGACCTTAGATTCAGGATCCTCCATAGATTTAAGTAGACCAGCCGACCAGTGACCCCTTTTTGTAGTCGTTGGTTGTAATTTACTCGTAGAACTGGTGGCCTTACGTTTCGACATTATAATTCTAAAAGTCGTCTTTGTATTGTTAAATACTGACTGAAATAGATTTAAGTTTATTATATATATACATGTATACAGTATATAAAATAGTATACCATCCAATACGTTTAATTCTATACGATTTTTCACATCGCTAATTGCCTCGGAAAATGGCTGCGTTTGGCAGGAAAAGCTGCTTTGCAACTGTTGTAAAATTCGTGAATCTGATTGGTGTGTTCTCTCAATCTTGTGTGAATTTAAGAGCATACGTCAATCAGATTCATGAATTTTACAACAGTTGCAAAGCAGCTTTTTCTGCCGAACGTAGCCATTGACTAACACTTGACATACCTGACAATTGGAACGTCACTTCGCCAATCGAATAAGAGGTTAGTTCTTCTAACCTGCAACACGCATTTGTTCGGCAAATTATGTACTTTGCGCCTTGATTTCTGACACAGACGCGTAACGTGTTCCTTGGATTACGTTAATAAGAACAAAACACGCGCGTGGATTAAACGCCACGAGGAAATTTAAGAAAATGAAATACGAATTCAGGCCGATAAACAACAGCTTCGAAAACAGCTGACTGCAGTGTTGCCAGATCACGAAACGTAAAAATTCATTCACACGCACGACGAGTTCTACTAGAGAGAAATCTGAGAGCGGCCACCAGCGGCCACGCCGGCGTTTTCCTCGATACCGTCTCGGGGGACTGTTTTGCGCGCCCTTAAGGTGCCTTTTCATACGCAGCATGCAGCAGCAGCAAATTAGTCACGTGATCCAAATTCACTACAGCATATTTGCTGCTCACGGAAAAGGAATAGCTGCAGCAGCACTGGCCGGCTAGATCGCGTGTCTGCTGCTTTGCTGTTCGTTCAATTGAACTTCACAGCGATGAAGCAAAATATGGTGAAATTTATTTTGCAGCATCTAGTAACAATTCTTCAACCAATAGCAGCGAGTTGCTGCGGCAGTATGCTGCGCATGAAATGGTACCTTTAAGGTACCAATAGCAACTCGCTGCTATTGGTTGAAGAATTGTTACTAGATGCTGCAAAATAAATTTCACCATATTTTGCTTCATCGCTGTGAAGTTCAATTGAACGAACAGCAAAGCAGCAGACACGCGATCTAGCCGGCCAGTGCTGCTGCAGCTATTCCTTTTCCGTGAGCAGCAAATATGCTGTAGTGAATTTGGATCACGTGACTAATTTGCTGCTGCTGCATGCTGCGTATGAAAAGGCACCTTTCCGCCCATTTTTACCTTGGAACTAGTTTGCTACGCATCTTCCGACTCTGCCGATAAAGTCTCCACTTTGTGCACGTTCATGCTACGCCTATTTTTAGGATTAATTTCAAAATTACATTGGCCAAGATTGCCCAATAAAAATGTAATATTGAATTATGAAATTAATCGAGTCAAAAATGAACCGGAAGAAAGATTAATTTTTCACTAAATAAAAAATATTTACCGTAAAGTTGCTCCTTATACGCGCACTTTTGTACGTATAATTGTTCCAGAGATTATTTCTTGGCGCGCGAGCGATATATTACAAATTCTTCGTTACCATTTTACCCGACGATTCGTGCGTTACCTTGCGCTTTTCATCGCATTTTCTCTTCAAATCACGCGCGACGTTCGATATTCATCTCGACAAATTAAGCCTCGTCTACATAGAAGTCGTAAAGTCGTAGTCGTAAGAATAGTCAACTATGATTGGTCAATTCTTACGTGTCTGAACGAAATTGACCAATCGCAGTCGATTATTCTTACGACTACGACTCTGCGACTCGCATTGTAGACCACGCATTACCGTGGAAATCAACGATATTACTACGGATCGCAACATTTACTTAAACGCGATTGATAAATGTTAATAAAGGCCTTCACACACAAAATTCCGTAAGGACGTAAAACGCAAACGTAAGAAAATCGACCATCACAGTCGAGAACGTAAGGCAATAACGCAAGCAGTAGCAAATCCAATCTGTTGATTTCCTTACGGTTTACGTGTTACGTGTTAAGTAGATTCGTGTGTGAAGGCCTTAACTCTCATACGATCGAGATTCTCGTAGGAAACGATCGCGTTACGGCGAGCGACGCGAAGACGTGCGAAACAGCCGCTCAACTGAACCGCGCCGAATAATAGACTGTCTTCGACCGAGGTGTTTACGGCGCTACGTCATTTCGTGAAACCGGCGCGCCGGGCCCCCGGCAACCACGCGGTCACGCGCACCTGACGTTTAGCACAGGGCGCCCGGCCCCCGACATAAGCGCCTGGAGCTAGCCCCACTCCGGGGTCTCCGGGCGGCCGCGCTAGTTCGCGGCGCCGCCGCTACGTGGCGGATTCTCTCGGGAGTGAAATTTAGTGACTACCAGTATATAAGGGAGGAAAATGCAAGCATTTTCACTTCACTTCGAAATATGGTGCCTTGCACCATTACGCAAAATTTTTAACACATGTGTTAAAAAATTTGAACTTACTTTGTCGTGTGAGGTAATATAATTTTCCTCCCTTATATACTGGTAGTCACTAAATTTCACTCCCGAGAAAATCCGCCACGTAGCGGCGGCGCCGCGAACTAGCGCGGCCGCCCGGAGTGGGGCTAGCTCCAGGCGCTTATGTCGGGGGCCGGGCGCCCTGTGCTAAACGTCAGGTGCGCGTGACCGCGTGGTTGCCGGGGGCCCGGCGCCTGTGGCTGCCGTAGGCCGCCATAGTGTCTATATCTTTATTGCTTGAAATTTATTGTACATAACAATAATTGTAATTACAACTCTATAATATTTATTATTTATCTTATTATTTTAATATCAAATTGAACTATTCGTAATAAATTTTTATTTCTAATAATTTTAAAAGGTTTTGTCAATAATTATTTGACATTAATGAAATTATTAAATGTAATTTGTGAGATCCAATTAAGCGAATGTAATATAAACAGAAGATAGTTTATTTCAGCTTTATGACTTTTTTAAATTTAGATGTTCGGAATGCAGTAGAATTACGGAACATATTACTAGATACAAATATATACACAACGTTTAAGGAGCGATATAAGTACAATACCTATGCATCGCGTGATGAACATGACCGATATACAGGG
>NW_011967154.1:365458-400092 GCF_000949405.1 Vollenhovia emeryi
CCCTGTAGATTCAAAATTCTTTTCCATAATATATTTCTCCTGTTTCATAGTATGGTGCCTAATATTATTATTCCTCACTATATTATATCACACGACAAAGTAAGTTGAAATTTTTTAACACATATACTAATAATTTTAAAATCACTTTATGTATGATTAGTTTGTAATTGTATGGCACGTGTGTTACAAAAAAAAATCGAAAATGGTACAGTAACAATTATAAAATTTTATTATATAATAATATCATCTTGTAAAATGTGTATGCATATAAAAAGTTCTTAAATGTTTTCGGATATTAATTGTGTAATTAATATTACACAGACAGATATTTTTTTCGTTGAGCGCATTTATGTTCCTCTTCCCCGATTAATTCATAATATCATCAAATGATCTATATATATCTAAGCGTATGTTAACATATAAATTATACAAATACGTATACATTTTAATTAATTATTAGGTACTATAGAAATTTTGTGAATCTATTTGAATCTAAATTTTAGTAGGCGACCTCCTCAACATAATCAACCTAACGAGTGGCCAGATATGCGACCCGATGAGGATATTCCGCCCGATCAATAACATGAAATACTTAATTTAGTAGAAATACACAGTAAGTAATGTTTTAAAAATTTTGGTTTGCTTTGACTGTGAACGTAGTAATAGGTTTACAAGTGTTTAATATAAAACATAAAACGTATTTAAAACTAAATTACAAATTTACACGTTAGAATGTTCCACCATTTACTCGATTATAACATATTGTTTTATATTTACAAAAGAACTAACTTGGATTGCCTTCTAGTATTTTATAAACAATATATAAAAATTTTATTTCGTGCGTCCTTGGCTACTGTTCTTTGATTGCTTCGCTGATATAATGTCGAATTTAAGTTTTTTATATTGTACCGTACTCTATCGAAAAAAGATAAAAGATGTATACGTCAGCGTGCAATTAAATGTTCTATTGTCACACGTTAATTTCTCCTTGTATAAACAAAATAATATCCGTTTTAATATCGACGTAATTTTATTATACAAGTGAGGAATTTTTTTATGCTTCGGTATTATAAATTATTTCAAATTTCTCCATATTTTACTATTAATATTTGCATTTTACAAATTAAACATTATAATTTATAACTATTTCTTACAGGTGACATGTCTTATATAAAGGCAGAATTTTATAACCATATTCTTAAGAACTCATTAATCTACAATATTATTATGATGACGACTTGTATAGTGATTTCAAGTGAAGCAACGCCGCTACTTGTTTTTAAGTTATAATTGACAAAGTGGATTATTACTTTAAATACTTATAACTCTTAGATCAAAATGTAATAAATTTAAAAAGTGTATCTTCATTAAATTAAAAATATTAATAACCAAGTTTCTTTATATTTACGTAAATTGTTTGTGGATCTGAATCTGTTTGAACTACTACTTTAAAGGTTTGTCGGTAGCTTTTTTCTTTGGAACACCATATATACGTGAATTTCCAATGAGGCTGACTACGTTTCTTAACGCCGCCCATTCCTCATTGTCTAATAGTCATGTCTCGGTGCTTGCCAGTGTATATTCGTGCGCTGTTCGTTTGCGGGAAGTGAATCGCGGAATCGAATATAGTGTTGATCTTGCCTTCTTATCCATCGTCATGTTTAACTTAAAATTAATTATAATCGTTACACATGACAGTACTGTTTTTGATTCAGATTTCTTCACGTTTTTGTCGGAAAAAATGTGTGATAACTAAACTTTTTTATACTTTTATTCTTAATAAATGTATAATTATATTACATGCGTCAATAAGGTGATACTCATTAAATAGAAGTCTCTTTTACGTAGTTTATTAAATAATAATCGTGTATTATCCGTGTCATTTATCATACATATATTTTTTTTCTCTCTATTAAAAGGTACCATTTATATTTTTTTAACTTTTACGGCAATTGTTACATCATAATCGTTTCTACATTTGCTACAACGTATCTAGAAATCTTGTGTTTATATAAATATATGTATGTATGTATGTACCATATGTGTGGATATATGTATGTATGAATAAGCAAAACAGGAAAGATAGAAATTCTTGTGAATTTCCTTTAATTCAAACCGGTTATTAAGATAAAAATCATCAGACGATCATGCAATTATACTATAGAATTGTTTAACATGATAAATTTTCCAATAACATTCTCAAATACAAATAAGCATTAACTAATCGGCTATTAGAGAACATTTGCAAGAGCATTTATTTTCCTTAATGCTTATAAACTTGATAGATTATACATTTATTGTAATCGCAGTTAACAACTATCATTAATTAATGAGTACGACGGTATAAAAATAAGCGGCGACATTAACAATTAGCAATCCAATCATAGTTTTGACTTGTTTATTTATAACCAGCTTAACCTGTGACTTGCAAATTTTCTGCGTAATCGAGAATTAACACTGTTTGCTTTCGCTCGGCCGAACTCTGTACTTGTAAGCAATGACCTTCGACAATGCTAATCCCGGAAGACTCTGCATGTCGCTGTGTTATTACTTCGAAGTTTCCATCGCGAACGATTATGGAAGGCGTGAGAAACGAATAAATACGTAATTGTTTGTGGATTATAAGATTGACCTAACATTAATCCTTTGCACTCCGAATTATATTTCATCTATTGGTTTGGACTTGAAAAAATGTCGAGTGAGACTCGACAAAGTAGCTCCTGAGATAAAAACTGATGTCGAGTCACACTCGGCATAGGAGTGCAAAGGGTTAACGCATGTTATATCGAGCGACGAAGAGTGTTTATTAAACCTCTATACCTTCTTAACATATAAGATCAAACGAGCTCTTTAGCAGTTTAAATTCTTCTCTTCGGCATCTTTAACATTCAAAGTTCTTAGCATCTCCCATTTATCTCTCTCTTAATCTATTCCAATGACGTATACAGGACGAAAGTGTCGTTCTGAAGAATACGGAAATGTTAAGAACATACGAAGGATTCATGTGTTAAAATATATAGTATTTTCTTATATATTTCTTCTATATCATAGGTGGCAAAAAGTGATTTAATTAGTTATGTGCATTCTTATATTTTATATATACGTTTATATGTCTTAACGTATAAGTATTGATATATTATATAATATATTTTGGGATATGTACTTTTTCATGGGGGGAACAATGTTAAAGACGTCTTGCACTCGCGTTGAATTCACTCCGCGTTCCTGGCCGGCACGCACGTCGTCTACAGGGTTTGCTATTCTCCTAACATGTGAGGAATCTGCTCGGCTTATCGCCATGCGCGAATACTGCATGTCGTGTTGCATGATAATCCAATCCGATGTCGTAAGAATGAACCTCTGACATCCCGTGCATCGCAATAATATTTCTGTAGTATGACGTAGATTTATTTAATAAATCCGTTACTGATAAATGAAGAAAACTGCGTTATTCTGGGATAAGACCACTCTACATAATTCGATCTTTGTACGTATAAGATCTTGGTGTCTTCCGCTTATAATTGACTCCTCACTAGCAATAATCTCTCATACGATTTTTATAAATTGTTTCACACATTTTACGTACATCTGAAATTATTTATGGCCGAGGACCTGCCTTATCGAGGTGCCTTCCAATCAGCACAATCAGTTTTCATGCATTCGCGAGCTCATTCCAAGAATAGACTCATCCTTTGCTTTTCAGACAAAACCGCTGCTAAATTAAATCTGTTAATTGACAGTGTCGCTCCGGATACTCATACTTGTATACAGGTATAAAGAGAAACCAGTTTGTTTTGTGAATTCGACACGTGAGCTCAACAGTTAAAAGATGTGTCGGTCAAGTATCGTATTTTGGTGCTACGTGTTTCTGCTTGGTGCTTCGTCCTCGGACTCCCTGGGATATTCTACGAACGACAACGAGCGGAGGGGCAACCAGACGACGCGGTATGATCTCGTAAACTCCACGAAAGACCGAGACGACGAAATGCAGCCGATACTGTACAACTTGCGTGAAAATTCTACCAAGAATGACGACGACGTGCAACATGCGTCTCGTGTCAATTCTGATGATTCGGCGCGATACAAGTATCACGGGCACATTATGACGTTCCACAAGGAGAACGATCAGATGTTCATGGAATCCCGCGCGAATCCTGCAGGGGTCGACGACGAGATCTATTCCATGTTGCAGGCGTTTAACGAGAATGTCACAAAGACCGACAGAGAGAATAATTCCATGTCGTACGAGTTACACAGAAATTTCAATACAGATGACTATAACGATACTAGGGTCAACATTACTTCATACGAAGCATGTGACAACGAGACCTGCATTCAGCTCTGCTGCCCTTACGGCGATCGTCTAACGTCGGAGAAGAAGTGTATCGCTGGACGAGGCAATTACTATTTTCCAGCCGTTTACCGGAACGATTCCGGGAGTAAGAGGCTGAACGAATTATTTCAACTGACCGTCCGCGATCCGTGCGTTCTACAAGGAAGCGCACATCGCGTTCTTAATCCCAAGGAGTACTTGTTTTTCGTCAACGGTTCGTTGTATCAAGATTCCGACAAGATCGTCTCATCGACGTCTTACTGCCTCGGCGTCTTGGATCGGGACATTTACGACGCGGTCGTTTGCCTGGAACAGATTGGCTTTCCAACATATATATCCGTATGCCTTCTAGTGTCCTTGCCGTTCCTGCTGTTGACGTTTGTGGTATATTCCATATTGCCGGAGGTCCAAAACATACACAGCTGCACGTTGCGTGTACACGTCGCCTCGTTATTCATCTCCAACCTGCTTATATTTTGCATTCAAGAAGTCCCTGAATTATCTGAATGGAAATACTGCATCCCACTGGGTACAGCATACGTAAACTATTTAATAATGTAGCAATATAACTTATATTTTTATAAGTACTAAGCTACCCGCGCGTTAATTTCTTTCTGATAACTCGATACAATCTGTGAAAGTATAAATATAGATGGCATTTAAATCTTGGTTGTGTAACTTTTTGAATTTTTTAAATTTAAGGGTCGTGGAAGCTACTGCGGGGCAAAATATTATGTAATTCGATTTATTTAGGACTTGTTTTTGCAGTAGAGGGAGATTGAGAAAATCTCATAGAGAGGCATGAAACCAATGAATTTTATTTATTCATTCTGATGAATAAAATTCTAACACGTTTGATTTATTATTTAATCCTCTCATTCTCTTTCAGCCTACATTTTTAATTTCTCAATGTTGTCGGGTTGCTTTTGGTTGAACGCAACATGCTTCGACATTTGGTGGACATTCAAGTAAGCTGTCAAAAATATTTCATACAATACTTTATGAAAAATCCTTTTATGTGATATTTTATATTTATATTTTATGTAATATCCTATTCAATTTTACTGAAATGCAGAAAGTTATTTTTATACTTGTCAAATGGCTTGAAAAAATTCAAATAATAAAATTAGACTGAAAACTTTGTGAGAAAAACATATATGTACGTGTATTGTAAAAGTCTAAGCGATTATTACTCCAAAAGGTGTCATCTATAAAAATACGACATTTTTATTTGCAAACGCATATGTCATTGGCTAAATATAAGTCGCATTCTTCACAGAAAGCTCAATTTGCACCAACCAAACATAAGGAAAAAGAAAAGGAAATTCCTGATGTACTCTATCTATGCATGGGGAGTCACCTTCGGCCTGAACGTTGCCTGTGTCATCATGGATTACGCTCCTGGCATACCGAAAAACCTGATTCGACCGGAAATGTGCGAGAAAAAATTCTGGCTCGGTAAGTGACAACGAGAACTTTGCTAGTAGTAGTGAAGCATCTTGAAGTCTTGATTTTTAACAGCTTTTAATTAAAAATATACATCTACGTTTGTCAGAACGAAGATTTCTATTCCCTTCGTTTCTCGTTTCAGGGGAAAAAGCGCTAACGGTGTATTTTTACGGACCCACGGGCGCCGCTTTTATTAGCAACGTTTGCTTCTTCTTCGGCACGGCACTAGCGATTCTGTACCATAATAAACATACCGCCCATCAGCTGAGAGACTCGGAGAGCCGGCGCTACGATAGAAAAAAGCGCAAGTCTGTACGATTCATCAATCAAAAGAATTAATGTCATTCAATTTATTCGCGATAAATGATGCATTTATAGGTGATTTATCGGCACCTCTTGTTCTTACGTAAAATGAAGTAATCGCGTTTTGTATTAGTAAAAATATCATTACCTGTGTAAGTAAAAATATAAAATTTCTCAAATAGCAGATATATTCGTTTGCCAATAGTTGTGCACAATGTCGATTAGTTTCCATTTTCAACAAACATAATTGCTTTTAGACTTCTTTGTTTAATAGGTTTTTATTATGATTTGTTAAGTTAAAAAATGCCAAAGTTTTTCCTTAAATCTTTCCTCAGAAAAGCGATAAAATTCTTTGTGAAAAATCAGCCCGTTATTTTTTAATATTGGTGTGTTTAAGACTGCTCGTTCTTTTTATTAAAAATATGTAAAAATGACTTTTAAGAGCATTTTTCACAAATTCGCCGTAATGATCGTAACCGTAAATGATACAGAAATGTGTTTGCCCGCAGGTTTGGTATGTATCTGAAGCTGTTCACTGTAATGGGAATAAGCTGGAGTATGGGTATAATATTGTGGTTGATCAGTGCCAACAATTCCATACCGCAGATCATCTGGGATGTTAGCTACACGATAGACATCTTGCAAGGCGTCATTATTTTTGCTATATACGTGTGCAAAAAGAAAATCGTGCGGCTGTTGATAAAACGATTCGGTTGGCAGACTCGCGGGCCATTTTGGGACATTTCAACGAGTAGCAATCATACTAGGACATCCTCGAAAGTGTCCTCCTTATCATCGCTATCGGATACATTGCCCATGCAAAACATCAATCCCTCTATCAATCAGCAGATTAATCATGTTGAATACAATGTAACATCGTAATTGAATTCTCCAGTCAAGGATTCATTTTATATTATTACGTCTCGATGTCCCTTTGGAGACGATGACTGTATATATTTGCAGAATATTTTATAAAGAATATTCCTACAGGTTTTTGTAAAAGTTTGCAACGTCATACCAATAACTAGCGCGGTAAGAATATTTTATAACATTATTTGTGATTGAAATTATCGAAAGTAATTATCGAGTTTACGTTTATATAAAATTTTTCATGATTCTCTCTTTAAATATCGACATCGGCATGTTATAGCTTACCGTATATTTTCAACACAGGTTTAGATTTTGCAAATACAACTAATCAGTTGCATAAATTTCTTTCTTAACGCACAGATATCACGGACAAAAAATTGAATGTTATAACGTGGCCTTAAATCCAAACTTTCGAAAATTGACAGAGTAGGAGAATGTAATTGGCAAGCACACTGCTCTATCTAAAATACCGAGAATTTCGAGAAAGAGAACGAGAGAATGAGATGAGGATTAAAATGATGCTTTAGCGAATAACTTTATATTTATTTATTTTACTCAAATGGAAGGCAATCGATAAATTTGCAACAAATAAAAATAAATAACACTCTCTCTAGCAATAATTACGTGATCGTTACTTAAGAGTATTTCATTACAATAAATTCAATGATACTTAATAACAAAAAACTTATATGTACCACTCCTCACGCGCGCGCGCGCACACAAGGTTCATACCAAATGTGTGTATGTGTGTACGTGTGTGCGTGTGTATGTGTGTGTGTGTGTGTGTGTGTTTGTGTGCGATGCTACTGCATCTCTTTATCGTGTTCCTCTCGATACAATTGCGCGGTTTGTTATATACTCGACGAAGCTATGTGTACATGTATAGATGCGATCGGTTTACATATTTCACAGCTTGCTTAGGCTGCTTTTACTTCGTCCTGATTCGCACCCGCGAGTCGTAAAGACTTACTGCTCATACGTATACGCACATACACTGCAGATGCACCAAACACAACAGACTACCAGATTCGCACAGCCTGACAGATCGATCAATCATCGGCAGAATCATGATGAACGACTCGAACTTAATATAATTACGCGATTGCAACGTCTTCGAGCATGGTGCACGTTGCGACACGAGTTCGATAAGATAGGGACACGCCGGCGTTTTATGGTGTAACATGATCTTTTTAATGAATAATCGCCTTTTAATTACCCTAAATGAATTCATTATGTCAAGCTCGCTACTACAAAACACACACAAACTCTTTCATTATATTTTACACATATATATATACAATATTTTACAGAGAACAATAAAATCCTTATTGTCATGAGGCAACGGATGGTGACGAGTGTGACGATTTTCTACATGATGCTTGTAGCGAGGGATATATTTCTTTTTGGCACCTTCGTTTCTCACCCCGATGCCATGTTCCGTTTGTCATGACAGACGAGTTTGCAGGCCGCATTTGTTGTTTGTAAAAGCTTCGTACGGCGGGAGAAAGCAATGTGGAAGCGATATCTTAAATGCAGATTAGCAAAACGCGATTTAAATAAGCGGCCTTTACGATGAATCAGTAACGCTGCAAATCGGTTAATAGCTCACAAGCCGCTTGCTACGAATAAAACGATATACCCTCGGCCGTGCAACTTACAGAATATATATAAGCGATCGACTCCCTTGGCACTTGGCAAATAAATTATAAAATTCATAAGATTTGCGGAATCGATGCTTATCAGCTTGATAAAAAAAAAGAATGTTTCTGCAACCGGCTCTGGAGAGCCGGAGCAGGGAAGGGAAGAAGACAGGAAGGCGAACCGGTTCCTCTAATTAAATGCATTAAATTCTGGCTCAATTATTTCCGCGCGTATCTCGACGGATTCGGCGATGCGTTGCGGCGCACGTTCGCGCTCCTCGTCTCCTCTGTCAGGGCTCTCGCGCACACGGAACATGGCGGTACCTCGAGGTCTTTAGAATTCTCCATGAAGCGTGAATACATTTGGAATGTTGCATCTTTTTTTTTCCTTTGCTCTTTCTCTGGTGAGTGCGGGAGAGGAAATGACGATCGTGGACCAATGTACCGTTTCGCTAATGAGACTGTGGGAACGCACACCTCGCTAATTTTCTCTCATTCGAAAAACTAACAACTTAAATACAGCATTCTCTCTTCTTCTCTATTCGTACTACGTAACGCCAGTTCCGCGCGGAACTAAAAAGCTCGCAAGGAAAAACAACACTTCGAGGCACGTCGGTTGCGAGGAAAATTCGGAACGTTGCGGCACTGTTACAGATGGGGAAAAAAAGAGAAAGAAATCAAAGTAACCGCGACGTTTCTATAGAAAAACGGGTCGCTGCGTATTGGGGTTTCGATTAGCACCATCGCTGTTCATAAACGTTGACACGTATCACACGCGTTCATATAAGGGAACCTTAGATTGCTTGTAATTTCAACAAACGGTATTCTTACTTCCGTGCATTACTTGTTACATTTCAGGAACATCGATTAAAAAGAATTGCAACTAATACAAATTTTTCGATAAAAAGTATTTGAAAATTAGAAATATACATGATGTTCAGATACTTTTTATGTATCTTCTGAAAGTATTTTTGCGAAACTGTTATCCAGAGATCCATTTATCAGAAATTTACTATCATAATGTAATAATTTAATTTCGTCACAATTAATTTGAGGCTCCCTTTCTCAGGCAAACATTCGCGCTCTTTAAGATACTCTTAAGAACTTGCATACATACATACATACACGAACACGCACACACACACTTTTGCTCTTGTTACCGAGCTCGGTAGCGCGGTCCTTCGTCGTTACGTCAAAGTCCGAAGCCGCTTGGTCTCCGAGGAGCGTCTCGGAACAGTGCAGGGCGACGCGTGTCAACGCGCAAGGCAACTCTCGCAACCTGGCACGACGTTCCGAGACGGGATCCTTCGATTCGCGTAGCGATCGCCCGATCGTGCGATATGCGTAATGGTTGCGGCTCGCGACACGCGTGGCCTCGATCTCCCCTGGTTCGTACAGTTTGGAAACATGGAATGTCACAAAACAACAAAAAGATTACTAGTCGCGGTGGAAAGATCGAAGGACCGCGCCCGTGGCAACCGATCCCGGTGGCAATCGTGCAACTCGCTCGCGCGCGCAGCCGTTCCTACGAATTTCACCGCTATTATAATGATTATCGATTAAAATACGCAATAATTCCTAACATCACATGCTCTGTGGCTTAGAAAATATGTATAGCTGCGCTGGAAGGCCCCCGAACTCGCGTATACGAACACGTTACACGACTCGCAGACGTCAGGCGCACGTATAGAAGTATATTTTACATATGTGTACGTATGTATATCTTTACAGTAATTATCGTTATATTAGGTTCTGTGAGTATAATTATGCAGTTATGTTACGATTAATTACGTTTGAGGGAGAGGGGCAGGCATTTGGAAAGAGGGGATTATCCGGGGGGGGGGGGGGAGGATCATATACGCAATGCTTCTCGTCTCCTCGTTTTGTCACACACGCTATTTCTCACAGTTATTAAAACTCAAGCAACACACGACTGGACAGTAAAAACTAGCTTATAAAACCTGTCGTAAGCTGACTCTTTGAAGAATTTTGAAAGTTGATTTCGGTCCCGGAATTACAAGTCCTTATCCGTTTTATACACGGCCGCGTCCTCACGCGACACATCGCTATTTCGGATTTGAATTCGTACGACGAGATGCATATTACTTTTTGGATGCAACAATCGATTACATCGATTAAAAGAATGACATGTGTTAGCGTTCATTGATCAAAGAAGACCGAAAGATGACACGCGTGTCACTGGTCCATAATTCGACAGCCTTTTCGTTCTTAATTGTTAATTACGATAACGATCGTGCGCGATTATGTATGTTCTAAATACATAGTATGCTTTCCGAACCAACATTGTCGTCTTGGCGCGCGCGTATAAGTACACATTTGATATAATATCAATTACAAGATGCATCAGGTGCAAGGATGTCACGAAACGTCTTGTATAAAATGCATTGGACAAACCCGACCAAGTGGCGATGGTCTTACTGTCCGCGTTTCTTTGTCGAATTATATTTTTGATTACCTGCCGAGGATTAAGTACATAACGCCGGATTGCAAGAAAATACCTCGGGCTAGGTCGCAAAGTCTACCTTGTCCCAGGTCATCGGAGATAAATCGGACGACATCTTGAAGTCAGAGTCCTCCATGTTAAAGAGATCAAATGAGTACTGACTGCTGCCTAATAGCGGGTCGTAGATATCCGTGGTGGATGAGAGGCTGATTGACGGAGGGGTGCATTGATGATTGGACGATGACAGTATCGCGGAAGGTGGTGGCGATTGCGGCATCAGGGAATCCAGCCAATCGGGATCGTCCATATCCATCGGCATGTCGCAGTCTAGTTGACCGAAGTCCATTGGGTCCAACGTTTCCAGGTCCAACCCTAATTCCTGAAAAATATTAATTTGAATAATTGCGCTCATTCCACCTGCGATTTTATTGATTACATCACGGTTTATTTTGGTTAACGTTGGCTTAAGAAAGTTTTCCTATTCTTAATAAATTTTTCTCCTAAGAAAACGTACTTTAAGATCCAAATTTGCATTGTCCGAAGAAGTCACTTCTTGTGGCGGTTGCGGGTCTGGAGAAGCTTGTTGCATCGATTGAGGACTCAGCAACATCGCGGCATCCAGCTCGGCCTCGGATGTGAGGAGATCCGTGCTGAAGGGGGTAATTTCATCCGACTGTTGTAGCTGTTGCATCGAGTGGGGTAACTGAATGGAGAACGCAGTTAACGGCAATGGCGGCGGTGGCGGTGGTGCTGGCGTTGATGGGCTCGAACAACCGCTTTGAGACACCTCCATTGGTATCGGACTGATCGGACTCATCGGACTGGCGGCCGTGAAGACTAGCGACTGAGTTGGACTGTCTGCCGGCGCGGTAAAGACCAGATTCTGCTGTAGTTGGCGATTTGGAGTTGTCGGAGTGGCTGGATCTTGTGCGGCACTTGGCGGTAGTTCACCATTCTTGATGAGGATCTCCAGTACGTCATCAACTACTTGACTCTTTATGTGACTCTTCTGAACCGGTTCGATCTTGACCTGCAAGTAAAACTCGCCAAGTGAAAAGACAGTTCATAACGCATTAGAAGAAATTGAGCTGTAACATTACAACAGTGATTATGGAATTATAATTTCGCAAAACCCATTTTAAAATTATAATTCAGCTCTTGCTAGAGTTATAATGAAAAATAATCACACCTTCAGCAACTTAGCAGCTTCATCATACTGCGGTGGCGGCGGTTTGATGTCTTCAGTAGTAGTAACAGTTGTTTGCTGTTGCTGCTGCTGTTGCTGCTGTTGAACCTGCGCCTGCGCCACAAGAGCACCGAGCAGCGAGCCATTCAATTTGGCCGGCTTCGCTAGATTCAGAACGATAGCCGTGGGTATTTGAACAGTAGTACTGTTCTTGGACTGATTTTTCTTGTTGTTAATCGCGGTCAGAGTCGCGGAGTCGAGTATGGCGGTCGTATTGTTTGGTTGCGCTTGCAGGAAGGCCGCGAGACTCGCCTTCGCATTGAATTGTTGAATTGTAGCTTGTTGTTGTGTCTGCTGTTGATTCTGTTGCTGTTGCTGCTGCTGCTGCTGCTGCTGCTGTAAGTGCTGAAGCTGCTGCAAGTGCAGAGCCAGTTGTTGCTGTTGCATTTTATTGTGTAAATGTTGCTGGAGTGCCAGCTTCTCAGCGCGCACCGTGGCCGGCTGAGTCTGGCGGATCTGCTGGAGCTGTTGCTGCGACTTGTATAGCTCGCGTTGTAACTCCTCTATTCGTTTCCTCTGCACCTTGATGATATCATCTCCTGAAACACGAACTGTGTCATAAAAACACCCACGCGTGCTGCCTCTCGAATCAACAACCTCGCTCGACAGTCTCATCGCCTCTCGCGCGCGCACACCAAACACTTGTGTGGCGCTCAATCTAACAACGAGATATTGAGATGACGTTTTACCTGGCGGACTCAACGGATCGTCGTGCTCGCTACTGTGGGGCGAGGCCGTTCGCGGGCTGTTCGGCTCTTCCTTCACGATAGCGCTCGGGCTCCTGGCCTGAGAGCTAGAGTCATCCGTCGCCATCGGGCCAGGCGTATCCATCAAAATGTGGCCCATGTGCGTCACGTGTGGTCCATTAGAATTGGAAGTCGTGTTGTTACTGGACGACTCCGTGAAGGGCTTCAGTCGCTCGATCAGCTGCGGCTTCGAGCCCGACACCGGCAGATTCCGTCGTTTCAGTTCCACCTTGAGGTCGCTCACTGCAAACGCAAATACGGGAAATTACTTTTCCTCTCGCGGCGGATCTTCTTCCATGCGACTGCAATACTCGTACCTTTCATATCTTCCAGTTTGCCCAAAGGCCTCAACGGGGGCTGTTCCGAGGGATTGTTCGAAGAATTCGACGGAGCCGGGCTGGCGACGTTTGCGCTACTTCCGCTCACGCTACCAGCATCGCTCGCGCCGCTACTTGTGAGCGATAGCGGTTTCTGCGCGGCCGGCAAGATGATTTGTGGATACTGAGTGAAGAGGAGAAAAGACTTTTTAAATCTTTCTTTATATTTTAAAAGTATGTCTTTGGGAAAAATGGTATACGCTTTTTTTTAAAAAAACAATTAAAGACAAAACTGTGTTCCATTTGAAATCGTGGGATACAATGTCATTCTTTTCGCTTGCGAAAAACTTGACTACTAATCATTACCTTGTGCTGCCACTCGAGCTGCCATTGGAGAAACAGCTGTTGCTGCTGCAGGAGCAGCTCGTAGCTGGTCTCACCGGGCTGCGTGGCGCCGAGACCGGAAGTACTAGACACCGGCGTTTTCTGCGCGTTTGGCGGTCCCTAGAAGAATCGTCGCGTGAGGAAAATGTAAAAGGCGTGCAACGCGCGCCCGACGACTCGTTCGCATACGCGACTCGCAACCCGAATAAACACCGCCTTCTCGCGCATTTCGCTTTACGTAATCTCGCTCGCGACCCGTGAACAGATCTGAGATATATTTCCTGACATCGCTGTCTGACGCCCGGTGCATCGGTGCAGAGGAGACCGAGGTAGGTAGGCGACGTAGCTCCGGTTCAGGCCCGACCGAATGATAAATGATACATCAAGATGTTTTCTGCGCCCTCATTTGCACGCCCATTCCCGGCTCGCTTTCACACCGACCACGCTATATCTCGGGTGTTTTGGACCCGCGCGCCGTTCGGGGCCCCGGCGGCCCGGATTCGGCTCGGTGTCTATCGGTGCCCGAGGGAGAAGACCCCGCTCCCTGGCTTCCTCGCTCTTAGGTGCAATTAGCGCTCGAATTACTCAGAGCTAACGAGGTAGGGCCCCGAGTCTCTCCTCCCTCCTCTGCCTCTCTCTTTCTGGGGAGATCGCGAGAGTTAATCACCCGATACGATCTGCCTGCGAGACTCCTTCGGGCCCCGAGGCCGGGGCACTCTGCGCCTCTTCGCCGGCCCACGGGAGCCGAGATTCACGGTCCGCGCTCGTTTTTACTCCGTCCTCTTCCTCCTCCTCCACTGCCACTTCTTCTTGCTCTCGTCCTTTTTGCTCGTCCCGTCTTTTTGCCACGCTGGTTGCCACGCCGAAATGCGGCCCTCCGTTAGCCCACACTGACCGGCGCGCACTCCACCGGGGAGAACTAGTTTGTAGTGCTACCCGGCGGTCCCCCGGGTACACGATAATTATCGCGCGCCTCTGTGTACACTCCGGTCGTACCCCGGATCGAAAACTACTTTGCACCTCCCGCTTCGTCCCCGTTTATTCAACTCGCTGCTCTGCGACCAAGCAGAGCACACTTCCCGCAAACTTGTCTGTCCCGAGTTTACGCCGGAGGGTAATCGAACTGAACAATTTTTATCCACTAAAATTAAAATAGCAATTATATGAAGAGGAAAGAAGATGGCGAGTGTGGCGCAGAGAAATGTGCGCTGCTTAGTAAACAGATGAACGAAAAGATCCGAGTTCAAATCCACGGACACCGCTGGTTTCTCTCGGCATTTGCCGAAGGGAGGTGGCAACCACCGAGACTATCTTGCCGCACGTACCCCTTCAGGGGTGGGTATAGCCATTCCAGATGGGAGGTTTCCTTAAGCAAGGTTAGCAGCCTACCGAAGATGAGGTAAAACCACATGCACAAAGCACCAGAACGAGAACTGGGATAGAATACAACTGACACACGAGGAAGAAGAAGGAAAGAAGGGGGAGCGAAGCATCACGAATCTCCATTTCAGTAGTAATATCCGCTAATTCTCAGACCAGTGTTTCAACGCACGTGATGTAGAAGTGAATTGAAATTACCATTGTTGCTTCTGCTTCAATGCTGTGTTACTGCAAACCGCCTGCTTTTTAAACTATGAAAGTAGTGTGCTAATTCCCGAGCAACAATCGGACCGTCCGTTACGCAATATCTATTATGTTTTAAGATCCGCGCGATGAGTCGATGAGCGCGAACAGTGATGTCAGAGCCTCGATGCTTCAAGAATACTCTTTAATAACTTCCAATCGCGAATTGAATGGCGGTTCTGTGAAGACATAATGCCGCGCGTAATAAAATCGATACCTCCCGACGAGAAAGGCCAACAGTATCATTCTGCACAGCTCGGCGATAAAAGAAAAAAAAAGAAAGAACGACGCACGCACTCGCGCTGCGCTCCCCTTCGTGCAAGTCACACAGAATGACACAGTTGTTCTCGTCGCCGAAATGTTGACACAATAAATTGAAAGCGAACTTACTTTATACTCGTGGAACTTGATCGTGCGGGTCTTGGGCTGGCTCTTGGTCTTCGACTTCTTTCTGTTCTTGTCCTTCCCGGGGGCGTCGCTCCTTTGGCACGTGGTAGCGGCGGCGGCGGCTATCGGGCTCGGTTGCGGCCGCGGGGTGATCGCCGCGGGCGGCGGCGCCGGGGGCGACGCTATCGAGATGTTGGACAGGGGGCTCAGACTGGACGTCGTTGAGCCCAGGGACATCGGGCTCGGCGCCGGCGCCAATGGTAGGAGGGTCGTCGACGGGCCATTCGTCGTTTGGCTCGCCTATT
The DNA here is from genome assembly GCF_000949405.1 of Vollenhovia emeryi. NCBI lineage: Eukaryota > Metazoa > Arthropoda > Insecta > Hymenoptera > Formicidae > Vollenhovia > Vollenhovia emeryi. Next base: position 381,526 of record NW_011967154.1, read on the forward strand.
AAAAGAGGGAGAGATCGCCCGATGGTTTTTCAAGCTCCCACAATGCGACCGACACGCGGTATCGATCGCCATCGTCATAATTGCCGGCGACCTCCTAAATACCGGAATCGTCAATTGGGAGTCGCGATTAATCTTCGTCGCGTTCGATTAGCGCTTTCATTGCCGCTTAGACGTCCAGAGGTCACGCTCGAAAAACTACTGACGGAGCTCGATGGCACGTGTCACGTCGACGTATAACGCAATGAAGGGATTAGTGCGCGCGTTGATTGCTGCTCCCGCGCCCAGACTTACCTGCGTAGATGTGTGTTGCTGGCCCTGTTGAGCTTGCTGCTGACTTTGCTGCTGCTGCTGCTGCTGCTGCTGCGTGCCTACAACGGTATTGCACAGTTCGGCGAACGTCTGTATCGTCGGTTCCGTCTGCTGGAAGACGGGGGATGTCGAGGAGACCACAACGGCACCGCCGGTTGTCGGTATGCTGAGGGAGACCGTGACGATGCCCGCGGAGGCCGCCGCGGTCTCCAGAACGTCCGATGGTCGCGACTCCAACTGCGGTGAAGGCGCACCCTCCGAGCTCTGGGAGTCATCCTCGAAAGTGATGTAGTGATCCGGGTGCTGGGGTTTCGTCACCTGTCCCTCGCAGGTGGCCTTGAAGGGAATGTGACCCTCTGGGGGAGGAATTTGGTCATGGAAAGTCGCATTGATGCCGCGCGCAGGGTATATCGGAAGGCGTCAAGATTGTAGAAATTTAATTTGACGCAATGTCGCGTTAGTGAATTGAACAAAATAAGCAAAACTTGCTGATTGCACATATCGCGTCTTTTGACGCACAATGTACGTGATACATTTATGTATTGTTTTATTTTAGCAGAGGCTATCGCGAGAGATACCTTTGACCGCCCTCTCGATGGGCTCTTCAGTATGAAGGATGTTCTTCTGGATGAGCTCGAGCGGTCCAGGTCGATGACTGAGCTGGTCGTTGAGCTGATCGGCTAGCCTGGCCTTCTTCAGCATTCGCTGCCGCTCAGCCAGGCTCGGATCCACGTGACCCACATCCTCGAGGATGTGCTGCCGGACCAGCTCATCCCTGCCTGGTCTCTGCTGAATCTTCGCCTTCAGCAGATCGCCCGTCTTCGCCCGCTCCAGCTGCTTCCGTTGCTCGTGAAACGCCGGTGGCGTCTTCAACGCTGTGCGTTCAAGGAAAAACATTAGTCTCTCGTATATCGCATTTTACTCGCTTGTTCGAGATCAATTTCGCGACATCGTCGCTGAAACGTCGCGGCAAAAGCTGCTTCGAGCGGGACGAGCAGTCAGTGATCGCGGAAGAAATTCACTGCTCTCCTCTATTCGTAATTTTAGATCGCACGTTTCTGTCTGTCGGCCAGCTGGACTTTCCGTTAAAGAAGGAGAAAAGAGCAGCGAACGCCGAATTTCTTAGTGCGTGACGTGTGGACACGAGGAGCGAAGATCCTCAGAGGTGCCGTTTTGGTGTCAACGTGACGTGTCCCCTGGTACCCGCATTCCCCAACGCCGTTAAATCGGTGGATAAACGATCCCCGAAGCGCGTGTCCCTATCACTATTTCCGGACGCGGATGCCGCCGCGACGCATGCAGACGCGCGGACGTCGTCATTACGCGGAATAAAAGGCACGCACGGGCCGTGTCGCCGAATGTCGGCGGCGGAAATGTGAAAATACACGGGCGCCCTGGTATTTTAACCGCGTGCCGTAAGTTTCCATCCAGCCAGTCGTGGAACGGGGCAAACGCGCCGGCGGCTCTTACCCCGTCGCGGGTTTTTTTTAGCGTCTTCGAGATTAATCGCGAATGTAATTCCCTTGCGCGCGTCGTCGCGGCCGCGCGAAAGATGCAACGCGTTCCCTCGCGTATTACTCTTCGGCTCGTTATAGAGAATTTACGGTACTTTTGCGAAAGTGCGGGGGGGGGGGGCAAATAAAGAGAGGAGCGGCGGATCGTGGACCGCGCTAAATTTGCGGGATGCTGGAGGATCGCTTATGGACCGATATCTATAATTCACATCTTTTCGCAGCGCGTATACGTTTCTCGCTTTGCTCTCCGGCGCGTTGCCGCGCATTTTCGCCTCCTCCTTTTCGAAATCCCCGTTACTTCGATTCCTTTCGAGAGCGAGATGTCAGATGAGCTCCAAGACGGCCGATGTCCGCGCGACATCGCCTATTCTGGGGTTCGATCATGAATCTTTTTCTCCAGCGTGAACTCGTGAATAGTGAAAAATTGCATTGACCAATGTTGAATTGGTCGATGAAAATTTTTCACTTTTCACGAGTTCACGCTGGAGGAAAAGATTCATGATCGAGCCGCTGCTCTCACTGTCAGACGAATTGTCCGAGGGACGTCGTTGATTTGCCGCAATAAACGTCGCCGTTGGAGTAGACTCGAGATTCGGGAAGTAAAACGAGCGACCTGTGGTTTCTACAGGACGATTGACATCTCGGGAGAAAAACGTGCAAGTCTACTCATATTTTCCCGCGTTGTATTCGCGGGGGCGGCGACACGCGTAATGATGTACGATTTAGCGCAGGTCTCGCCGTAGAGAAGCAACAAATTCAGCGGATATTTAACACTGTCGTAAACATAAAGTATTAACTACTACAAACTCGCGTTTAATCCCGCATTTGCAGCATTTGTAACAAACGGCTTTCTACGTTTCAACTTTTCAGTGAATCATTTTCCGCGTTTCCAACATCCGTACGTGACAAAATTAAAAATGCCAATTAAATTTTCATTCGCACGTGTAATCTCATAAGTGTGAACTAAAGTAATATCTTTCGTATCGCAAATGGTACGAATAATAGAGAAAAGTCCTCTATTAGACTTCTAATATGAGCTAGCAGGTTTTCAACGTCAAAATTTAATCACAAATTTTTATTCACAACGATTACACGATCTAGCAATGCATTTTACGCTTTTTCGACATCCGTACTTAATCAAATGAAAAATACCAATTAAATTTTCATTCGCACCTGTAATCTCATAAATATGAAATAAAGTAATATCTTTCGTACCGCAACTGGTGCGAATAATAGAGAGAAGTCCTCTATTAGGCTTCTAAAATGAGATAGGTTTTCAACATCAAAATTTAATCACAAATCTTTATTCACGGCTACACGTTCTAACAATGCATTTTCCACGAAACAGATTTCCGAGGGCAATAAATTTACAATGAAACCAACAGCCTATTAATTTAGCAAAAACCCTGCTATCGCATATCAGGAGTTCGCCCCATAAGAACGGACTTTCATCTAGTAATGAAAAAAAAAAGAAATAGCGACGGGATAAATTTTCGCGGAAACCTGTCAATTTCCGAAAGTAATGGGCTTATAACGTAATCGGCCGGCTTCTGCGAAAACGGCTATTATTTTCAGTCGCGTGGATGTGTATATGGGGAGGGAGGGCACGCTTTAAAGCCCCGAAACGTCGCAGATGAATGGACCGCGCGCGGTATGGAAATGCACGTGCGCATGGCGCACACGCGGTACCGCGTGTAAAGTCGAACGAGGCCTATCAAACCGTGTATTTTCATCGGCCCGACGGTGTATACCGGGCGCCATAAACGCGCCGGCGCGCGCGCGCACGGTAACAAGAGTAATATTTCAGGGTGTGACCCAAATAATTACTGGATGCTCGTGCTCTCGTTCTGGTAAACATTTGGTACCCGTCGTAAATCTACCGAGCAACTAGACTCTCGTGCCTGCTGATCGCTTCGGGGATTTCGGGAGCGAGCACGCCATACGCCGCGCGAATGTTTTTACTTTTGCTCCTTCATCTACCTCGCATGCCGCGAGAGTTTGGATTCGTTTTAGCCCACGATACGGCGAGGAGGAATGATCGGATCGTTTATCGCACAAGGGGGCGCGAGAGAACGAAAGAAACTTGATTGCTTACTGTTACGTCTTTTACGAATGTAAATGCAAGTAAAACACCGGACATTCTTTGACTACTCGAATGATAATTGATGAATTGTTTTAATCAAGCGGACACGGAGGGAATTTTCTCTTAAAATTTACCCTGAAAATCGTTTAATCGTAGGACAACATTTTGATGAACTTTACGAGTTTTCTGAAATTTTGCCATACATTTTATTGGTAAAATTTCAAGAAACTCTCATAAAGTTCTACGAAATGCCGTGTTGTTCCACGATTACATAATTTTCAGGATAAATTTTCCGAGAAAATTCTCTCCGTGTAGATTTACATTAAAAAATATATATATTTCACTATAATAATTTCCGAGAACAAAGTTGTATTTATCTTGTCGATTTGTGTCCCTTCTGGAACTGACTTATTTAATTATTGAAGGACTAATTGACCGACCTGAAGGCGACCCAATTCGTCTCGTTTAATTCTAAACTCACAAAAACACGGTCGTTAATTGTCCATTTGTTTAATCGTTGCGAAGCAATTTGCCACAATCTAGAAGTGTCCTAGATATCGGTCCTATACTTCTTACGATCCTCGAGAACGACGCAATAATTAACTCGTGCGTGTATCAATCGATCTCACGTGTTGGCGAGGACGTTTTTAAGACCGCAGGGACCGGCCGGCAATGACGTTCAATAACGACCGTAACGAAAGTTACGTTGATCGCAACCATCGCAACATCTCGGCGAGAGCTTAACAGCCCCGAGTCGTACAGGCGCAATTTTCCGCGGCGCAGAGAGGAAAAAAAAAAGTGTATAAACGGTGTAATAAACAAGCGGATCAACACTTACGTGGCATGATGCCTTGCGCAACCAGCTGATTGATGGGTCGCCTCAGCATGAGCTTCACCTTCAACGCTGCAACAGAAAAAGGGAGCCGCCGGTCATAAAGTGCGCCTCCTTAGTTATGGGGAAGAAATTAGGGGCCAATTCGAGCGAGCGGCCTCCTCTTCGTGGAACTTTTATTCGAACGAGTGCGTTGCACCTCAGCGAGACGCGACGCGACGCGGCGCGAAGAGGCCGGGCTCACGCTCGTGAGATCCTCCCGCCTCTCGGCGAGCATCTCGCTCCAATTTCTGTGGGATTTCCGCGACAGCCGCGAAAGCTCAAGTCGCGACGCGAGATGCTTCTATAAAAACCGCGGAGATCAAAGTCGATCACTCCGCCCCAGCTCGCAGCACGGACCTTTTCTCCCGCTGCGTTATTTTTCCCCGCATGTTAGACGCACGTTGGTCTCCTTTTAAAGACGAAATGGCCTTTTACAATAGGGTGTTGAAGAAGAAATTAATTCAATTCTATTTTCATTGGCATTATTGTTTTATTGACACATACAAAGTACTGTATAGGAATAACGAACAATTAACATAAAAGTACGAATCCTACGCATTGGATGTGCCATTGTAATATTTTAATTTTTACGGAAAAAGTTTCAGAGAGGTTTCTCAAATATATGCGTATTAAACTTTCCTTTTACACATACTTTTTAACGAGATAAACTTCCGAATCAAATTTTACCCAACACAATTGCACTTACATGCTTTAAATTTCGCATCGTTGACGTTTCCCCGACTACTGGCTTTCCTGTAAATCGAGAAATGCAGTCGCGAAGGTGCGTTGGCGGATCGATCAGAAAGATCGGGGAAGATTCACGGTTCCTCCGCGCAAGAAACACGAATACAAATTAACACACAAAGGGCCGACGGTTATAAATACGCGCGCGACGCGGGCCAGATTGCATAAATTGCCTGCAAAAGAGGAAGAACAAAAACGCGGAGGCCGCATGGCCGTGCAATTCTGAATTCAAAGCAGCCAATGTGCCGGCGAAATGCCTGGCGCACTGCCTTTGAGCGTAATGGCTCATCCGCGGTAGGATTTGTTACTTTAGCGCTGCTGCTCAACTCGTAACTGAGTTCGCCCGAATCGTCAACGGATGTTAAATTGGCAGCTTCCTCTTTCCCCTTCGATCCCTCACGTCTTGTTAGAATTAGTCAGCGTTGAATGAAAATGATATCCGCGACGTCGCGAGAGTTTTCCGCTGTATGCCGACGTTGACGAGTAATGATTAAGTCCCTTGCGTGTAGCTACACTTAAATTACTATTTCGGGATTGAAATATCGTCGCCTGAGATTTCAGGCAACATTGTACTTTGGCATGGAATAACTTATTCGCGACGCCGCAAAATCCGCTCGGAGTGATGCATTGCATCTATGCCTTGTGTTTCTTACGTAAATAACACACACGTACGCGCCGAGCAAGACGAAATTATCACGGAATTTGATCCTTTATGCCTCTTCCTCACGCTGGTTAAGTGGTCATTAGCGTCTGTCCCCGCGACTTATAATTTTACTTTCTAGCGGATTCCACTTTGGCATTTATCTTGTTTTCTCGCCCCGCCTCCTTTGTTCCACCTCGGTGTGTCTAGAATCGCGCTCCGGGATTGAAATAATAATTTCACGTTTTGTAATCAACACGCGCTTTCGTGTAGACGCGACCCTCGTGTATTTTAGTATTACCATTCCTCTGTCCAACGTTATTTTGTGCAACGAAATGTGCAATCACGAGAACAGTTACGTTCCGAACGTGATTTCCAGGATCGATAACGGGGATACCGATCAGGAATGCTCGTTAAGGGATAAGACCATCGCGATTAAAGCGCGTTGATAAGATTCCGCACTGTTTGCTTGCACCTTGTACCTACGGATATAATAATTCGTACTTGATCGCGATTACGAATCGACGCGTTTCGCGATTATTGCAGCGTAATAACAATAATTCGCGCTAATTAGCGATTCCGTTTTATCGAATTAAACCAGGACGCGGATTGGTCGCTGCGAAATAATAAGTTTGCCGATTCCGTTCGACCTGGGTCTCTTTAATAATGCGGCGCAAACTCACCAATATGTCGTAACGACTTCGCTGCTCTTTATGGACAATCGACTTCATTCCGCGATACCGCAATCGTGACCGCGTTTTACGAATTGCTAGGATACCTCGTGCACCAAAAACCTCAGTAGTGTATTCGAGTAATCTGAAGGGGGTTTTTTTTAATTTTCATGTCTTTTAGAAAATTTCTAAAAGTTGCAGAAACCACGGATTATCATTGCAAAACACATTAACACAACGAGTCGCAGGTTCATTGCATTCTGCGCCCACAATCGCGATCTCCGAACTTTATAATTAGAGAATCGGTGATGAAGATTTTGGTAAGCCGCAGATTCGAGCGAATCGGAGCAGAGTGTAACGGGGCGAGTCCAGATTGGAGCACGGTAGGGAGGATAAGAGACGCGGAGAAGATAGATGCTAACGACCAAAGTGGCATTAACTACCGAGAGATATGCTGGACCAAACGATGACTCTCTCTCTCTCTCTCTCTCTCTCTGTTTCTCAAGCACGACACACGTGCATTGTTGCGCACGTGCATAGTTGTCCCGTGTAGCCTGTAGCACGGCAGGTTACGACTTCGTGGCTCGTGGTCGATCGCGCTTATGCGAATTCCCACCGTGTTTCGCATTTCTGGGAGCTACCATCGTTATTTCGCTTCGGCGAGCCACGCCGTATCGCGCTGTGCCGCTATGGCTAATTTCTTAACCCCGTGGGGTCGAGCATCCTCCGAGTTCCGCGCGAAATCGAGTTTCAACAGGCCGTAATTAACGGCGGTGCGGAAGGATGGGACGTAAAATTCAAGATCATTTTCAAACACGTATTCCGCGCTTCGCGAATAGATATTGGGAAAAGTATCCACCAAGATATTTAGATCTGATCATTCTAAGTTATCCGGTGAAAGTAATTGGCCGAAAAATAATTTAAACTAAGTAACATGTGGTCGAATTGGTGAGACGCGCGCCTAGAGTGTAGGAAGGTCCAGGTTCAAACCCTGGCTGAGGTGATATCTTTTGCAATAAATTTCTTTAATCAGAATTTGCCGGCCAAGCGTCGTCTAGCAATTTTCTACATTGGTTAATCATGGCGTCAAATAATTCTTTACGTTATAAGTAACTTTATTGCGCTGTCTTTTTTCATAAAATATATGAAGGAAAGTATCGTTTAGAGAGATAGGATATATACACGCGATGTTAACGAAGCGATATTAAAAGTTGTATTTGTTTTCTTTTTCGTAAAAATGACGCCGTTCCATCAATCTAGAGCGGTTGTCATTATTTATATGGAGCTTGCGTGCACAAATATACGAATGATTGATTCGCCGGAATATGATGCTGCTATCCATCATATCCCAGTATTCCCAAATGTTTACACAGTAAACACAATAAATCTCGCGGTAGACACCTTTTACGATTACAATAAAACTCGCGGCGATAATATCGCATCGACGTTACGGTACCGCTTCCCCATGCAAATCCCGTCGATTCGCGACTTCGGGCTCTACTTACGCGAGCGTTTTACGCGCGCACGCATCGCGCGTGAGAATATATCACGTTCACTCCGAACCAAATTCATTACCGGCCTCCTACGCATCGGCCGCGTCGAGTTCTCGTGTTAATTGCAAAGTTTCCGGATGCCGTGAGATATGGGAACCACGCGCCGCCGCAGGCATTCGCGCCATCCATAGAATGCAGATTTGCGCCGGTGCATTCCTTGGGGGAGGCGATTATCCCCACGTGCAACGAAGGCAATACAGCCTTTACCACTTTGACTCGCGCTCCGGCGATTTCTTCCCTCCGCGTTGCTGCGTGCTTGCGAACACTCGCGTTAATTCAACGGGTAGTAATCGACCCACCCGTAAGAATAATTGGACAACACTCTGTGACGTAAGTACAAATCGGCGGGACTTTACTTTCCGCAACAGCCTGCACGCACGACTCGTAGAAGTGAGAACAACGAAAGTGTCGACTTTTCAAGTGAATCTTGTTAACGATTGCTAGTATTCCGATCTGCGAAACGCAACCGAAGGCCACCCAAAAGCCACCGTCGATTTTACTGTCATTCCGCTGACGCGTTCCTTACGCGCTTACTTTATGACGATGAGACGGTCGGCAAATAAATCAACGCGACCGGAATCCTAAGCGAGGCGTTAAAGCGTTAAAGAGTTCCGGAAGACACTGAATTCCTTCGACCGCCCCATAAATATTACGCCTTCGTGAATTCGTTCCTACTGGTCTGACCCCAATTTTCGGTCTTGCCCTTCCACCGATTTCGACAAATTACCGCCACGTTCCAACATCGATCATTCCTCGTGTCTTTCGCAAGAAATCGCAAAAAAACGCGATCCTGACGCGGGCATTTACCGAGGATTTCTTGACCGGGGGATATTTGCAGTCTAATAGGACAATTTGCAGCGCCTACCTAGAAATTATCAATTAAATTTTATCCCGAAAATCGTGCAAGAGTGGGGACAACACGGCATTTCGGAGAATTTTATGAGAATTGTTTGAAATTTTATCATTGTACTAGTAAAATACATAGTAAAATTTCCAAAAACTCTCATAAAATTCTTTAAAATGCCATGTCCGTTTATATATTGGGGTCCCTTACGACTGCAAGATTACATCCCAGTTGGATGACAAATCTGATAGGCGTGAACAGAAATTACTCTCCAGTTGACAGTAACAGTTTACGAATACTAAATGATTTTAGGCAATTCTATAAGTCACGTACAGTAAACCACGGATTGTCGTGGCGATCTCAGTTTAGCGTTCGCCAAAACACAAAGCTCCAAAGGTCTGTGATTTCACCGACACATACCTAATTATTAATAAAGTCATCGCGAGGATACAAGTGGACCTTTCACGAAATAAGAAGGCGTGTCGTAAGACTTCGCGTAAGATACGTTTACGTTGGGCGGGGGTGATCCAATAATATGGCAGCTTTGGGTATAAATAAAGTCTGCGAGCCCGGAGATCGAGCAAGAGAAGTTGTCTCGTCGTCTCCTCTCCTCCGCCATCCTCCCCGGCTCGCTCATCTCCGTACAAATGCTTATCTTTCCTGTTCGCCGTTCCTCCGCCGGCCTTCGATCTTCTAGTTCCACTCTGTCTCACGCTTCATCGCGATCTCTTTCCCTCTTCCACGCGCCTTCCTCGTGGACAGGGCGGAACGCGTGACAATTTTTCTTTTCTCTTCTCTCGTGTCTTTTTTCGAAATAGAAACCAAAGGTGCCCTCCCCCTCGCTCCTGTCCCTCCACGCCTACGTGATTTCCCGGAGATGAGCGGCGTAAACATCCCGAACGCCATGGAATATTCCATTCCCCAAATAACCGGCCACTTTATCAACGCGGTTGCGGAATCCCCGATGGGAACATTGTAGTTATTCTACGCGAACTATTTTCATCTTCCGTTATTTCCTCGTGGCTCGAGACGCGAGAGGTCTTCCGGAGGACCGTGACCGCAGGAACATTTAATTTACGCGCGCACGCCCGATTCCAATGAAAGGGAGAATGCAACAAAATCTGAAACTCGCGAGCGCGAGGGAGGTGTGATTTAATCCTCGCAAAGTCTATCACGTCCCTATGTACCGCAGTACCGGTCGCAAAATTGACGCGAATGTAATTCTTTTGAATTTCTTTTTAATTTTCACCAACCGGCACTGACGGCCGGCCTCCCTATTAGAATACTAAATGGAATTTATCGGCGACCGGTTGAATTTTTCAGTGGCGCGTTTCCCGCCATTGTTTCCCGGCGAACGCAGCTGGGCGGAGAATATGCACGCCTGTGCACTTACGTCAAAGAGCGGGGAAGGACTGGAAGGTACACAGCCGTGAACATCGTCGTGACGAATGCCCGATGGCGTCCGTTTGACGTTCGTACTTTATATTCCGCTCATTACGGGCGTATTTATATTTAATTGACATTCCCGCGTGTTATTTTCTATTCGCATGCGGACGTTGCGGATCTAGACATCGTAAACGTACAAAAGACCGCATTAACGACGCGCGCATTTGTTCATATGTTAAATTTGATTGATTCCTCTAGGAGCGTACGTATAAACGGTAATGATGACTAGAGAATAATTGGAAAAAGTTCCTTCGAGAACAAATAATATCACACAGCAAAATATTTAACTATGTAGAAACTAATAATATTAAATAGGAAAAGGATTGAAATTTAATTAACTGAAGAAATAACGATTTAAAAAGTGGAAGAAACAGGGACCCAGCGAGAAACGACTCGTCGGTCGATGTCGAATCGACGTCGTCTCGACGAATCATTTCTCACTTGAGAAGAGAGCGATGCGGTATGATACGTAATATCGCACGGTATTCCCTGCCGGAAATAATTCTACAAAATTATAAAATATAACTGCCAGAATCTAAGACATTCTACGTAAATTTAAAAAGTGTTATAGAAATCATCAGGAAAATGCTAGACTTAAAACACTTTTGTTAATTTTTGTAATATGCTACAAGTAAGCAGATGTTTTAATTCTTTAAGATTTTGTTGTTTCTCAAAATTTTAAAACTAGTAAAGTTTTGTACTAATTTTTACAAAATTGTACATTTTCATGAAATACTACTTGCAACAATTTCTTGATTTGAGAACATTGTAATTTGTTAATGATTTAATTCTTTAAAAGTTTGTTGTTTCTCAAATTTTTAAAACTATAATAGTAAAGTTTTGTACTAATTTTTACAAAATTGTACATTTTCATGAAATACTACTTGCAACAATTGCTTGATTTGAAAACATTGTAATTTGTAGCAATATTTCGTACATATTTTTACAAAAAACTTAACGTTTCAACAAAGATATCCAAATTTCTACAAATTTCTATTTCAAGTTAATTTTTGCAGTTATTTATAGAAAATTTATCAGCGCTACAAGTACCTCATGTCCAATCACATGTGTCCACGGCGACAAAGATTCTCACGGTTGATTAATTATCACAATTGGTATCTAAAATCCATCTCAACGAGAACGCGTGCGGCGAGCGAACCGAAAATACGCGCGTACGGGAATTAAACCCTGTCCTTGACAATTACGAACGCTCCGCGCGTGTCGTCTCCCGGGACGAAACGGGGAAGAGAGGCGCGTGTAATATGTTTATAATTACCCCGCTAGTTAATTCGCTTAATAGGATAATCAGCGCGCGCGCGCGATGCGATTTATTTCGTTTTCACGTCGGGGAGCAGCGCCTACGTTCCTCCAGCTGCTCCTCCAGCCGCGGCCATGGAGCCGCTTCGCGGCGCGCGGTAGCCGGGAGGGACGGCATTTAATGCGCCGATCGTGCGATACGCATACAAACGCACGCACGCACGCGCGCGTGCGTGCTTATAAGTGACTTATAGAGCCCGTGTATATTAGCGTTCTATGTAAGCTTAACACGGCTTCGACACGCTCCGCCTACTGGCTACGCCTTCTAATCGACGTGCGCACTTGTTTCTTTCGTAATGCCCCCCCCTCTTCCCGTCGAGAAGCGATAATGACACGTGGATTTACATTCTTCCCCTGCAGCCGCCGCGAGACCCCCGCGCGTCGAGCGTTGCATCTTGAGTTTTCTGCGCACTCGATCGATTTGCACGCCGGTTCGGGCGATTAACAGGCGATTTCCGGCGATTGTTTGATATACCAAAGTGTACCAGAGTGTGCAATTGGCGTCACGAATGCTTTTACACCTGAAAATAGTCGTTAAGTTCAATGTATTCCGATGGAACGCGATTCATTTTATTAAAATGAATTTTCCTATTGGATATCTTCAGCGTCTTTCTTCGGGTGTGAAGGCATTCATGACACTGAGTGTACACTTCGGTATGTGTACCAGTCGCCAAAGATCGCCTGATATTATATTATTTTTCTTGGTCATCAATATCAAACGACGGGTAAATGTATAATTTCCTGCAAAAGGTACGGGATTTACTGATTTCTCAATTTGTTGCGTCTGGAAACATGAATAGTAGGATATCAGACTATATGTGTGAGAAATGTATCGATTCTTTGGTATAAAATGTGAAAAATATCAGGTATTGTTAATATTGAAATCACGCACCGTCGTGTGTGGATGTATCCTGCATTTCGATGTAATTGTATCGGTGACAAACGTACGAATTGCTCTTTTAGACACTTTCCTACACTATATAGAGGAAAGTCCTCTATTATGAGACAGCAGGTTTTTAACATCCAAATTCAATCGCAAATCTTTTTTCGCAACGGTTGCACGATCTAACAAACAATTTTCCACTCAACAAACTTCACTCCGAGGGCAATAACTTCATGGTGGAACCAACACACGATGCCTAATAATTTAGCAGAAACCCCGCTATCTCTTATTAGGAGCCTATTTCATAATAGGGAACTTTCCTCTGTTAAATTAATCTGATGTAAATGTCTCCTTTAAAAATCTGCCGGTTTTCTACATTGCACGACATGTACCTCGCACGTTCATTTAGCCGGTCCGAACTATTCTAGAAATATCCTAAAGCATAACAGATTTAATTCGCGTTGAAATGCAGCCTCTCGAGTCTCAGGTGGTTACACGAGTCTCCCGGCTTATCCTCGTACGCCGTTCAAACGCGCGGGCCCCCGGATCGAGCGATCATCGCGTGCGATGGGCGCGGAAAGAATTCCGGAGTTCAGGCCGCTAGAAGACGATCGGTCCATCCGACATCTCGCCGTATCTGCACCATTTACTATCGTCGCTCGCGCCGCAGGAAGGAAAGAAAGAGACGGAGTCGACCGTCTGGCGCTCGTAAATTCTGCCCGAAATTCTTAAATATCACGATTCCCTCTCTATTTCTCGCCCTCCCTCCGCGTCCCCCTCCCCGCGAGGAGAAAACCAGTATTTTTAATCGCGCGTGAGCGCGCTCCACCTCCTACGGCCCACGCACGCACGCACGCACGCACGCACGGAAACGTTGCACCACATACACTCGCGCGCGATAGGGCACGCAGGCAAAGGAGGATCCAGGATGAGGGACGCGTGTGCGGCACGCGCGCGCCCGCGCGCGCGCGGACCCTCCTAAAAACGGGGTTAACAACACCAAAATCTATTTATTTGCCGGGATAAATCACCGGGAGTTTTACGACGGGAGCGTATATTACGCAAATCGGGGCGTTATATCAATCGACAACAAGCTCGTATCCCTTTTTCCTCTTTCGCGCTTTTCGCCCCTTTCCGCTTGCCTGCTCTCCTTCTCTCTCTTTCGCGGATCTCCTCCCGCGACATATCCTACTCTTTTTCTTCCCTCCCGCAGTTTCCTCGACGACCGGACTGTATTTCTCGACTCGTCGATGTTCTCGCGTTTTCTCTTTCTGCGCGAAGACGCAAAGTACGCGAAGACGCCGCGAAGATTTGCGTTGCACTTGATGAAAAAAGTCATGCTACCCTAGCAAAGGTATTTTGCATTGTTTCGCGTAAGACGTTTGTCTGAAAATGCAAATTTGCTTTAAAAAGTTGTAAAATTGAAGCTTTAAATCCATTTAAGGGGTCATTCATTCCACTTTAACGGCCCAAAAACTATGCTTACCTTCAACACTTTCTTTCACAGTAAATACACCATACAATGAAGTAAATCTTTTTTGGGATTTATTAGGGCACTCTTAAAGCACAGAAAGATTTATTTCACTGTATGGTGTATTTACTGTGAAAAACATTGTTGAAGGTAAGCATAGTTTTTGGGGCCGTTAAAGTGGAATGTATTGGATATTCGATATATTCGGCAGATCGAAGTGTTGCGGCACGAATGCGCTGGTCTTATAGCCTATTTCTCGTCTCTTCTCCCGCTCTTTTTCCTTTTTGATATTACACTTATTTTTTTCCTCGTAGTTCGCGCTTCTTGGAAGACGACGACGACGACGCACGAGGTGCCGAATGGACGTCTGGCGCGTTGCATCGTACTCTCCGAGCATGTAAAACTTCGTCGTTACTCCCGATATTTCACGACCGATCCTCATCTTCATTGCACATCTAACGCCATATGCGCGGGGGACACGTTCAGGGAAGATATTTTTGAGAAGTAGTAAATGAGACGTGCAAAACAAACACTATTGCAGGGAAGTTTCTTTCCTTTGCACAATTCTTGGTTACGGTAATCACTTTATGAGCGCAATCGAGAATAATATTGTACGGTTGTTGGAAAAATTAGCTGCGCGACCTCAGCTGCGTGTCGACATATTGATTTCGGACGTCAAGTCGATTGGAGGAGAGGTTCAGAAAGCAACGAGAGTAATCGCTCGATGCCTGTGTTACGATAATTAGCATATGTAGGTCGACTAACAATGCCTACGCCGACATCATGATGAATTGGCATTGTTTCAAGCGTTCGTCTGTCGCATTTCGACTATCGCGCTGGTAAATCAATCGGTTTTTTTTTGCGCGCGCGCGATAAACACCTGCCACTGTTTAAAGCGAGTTCCGCGGCTTCTTACGGCGAAAGTCGGCCCCCGAGGCATATTAATTAGTAATTGCAAGAAATCGCCGGCGTGCCGCTACTCCGTATCACATCGCGAGCTCGCACACGGTGTAAATAACGTTTTTGTCTCGCGCGATTTCGCAAAGGATTATTACAGGCGCGCGGTGCCGATCGGAAAGAGAGAGTCAATCGCGCTCGCAATCGTAATTATTCCTTAAAAGGCGAGATAACCGTAAATAGGTGTTACATTTCAGAATGCGCAAGATTGCGAATATTAGGGGTAAACGGTCGCAATGAGGGGAAAAAATATCCGACCCGCCGAAACCAGTCCTCGCGATCGTGCCGCTTCTTTTCCCAAGTAGATGTCTTTCAAACGCGAGGGATATCCGGAAAGTAGGGTTACAACATTTTTTAAAACTTCAAAAAGGTATACATATATTTCAACGAAACCTACAGATGCTGTTGATGTAGCTGTACACTATTCTTCAACATAGTCGCCTTCAACTTCGAGGACGAGGCTTTTTATTCCAGCGTCATAAAACTCTCGCGCCAACTTCATGTCCGTAACGATTTCATGAACAACAGTGCGTGAAATTTCAGGACGCATTTCATGGAGATCGTCAATTGTCGAACGGCGATCGGAAAGGCGTTCTTCAATTTTGTGCACAATTTCATCCGACACAACAGACGGCCGTCCACTTCTCTCTTCATCGCGAACGTCCGTCCTTCCATCGTTGAAACTCCTTGAAATTGTGCACAAAATTGAAGAACACCTTCTCTCCGATCGCAGTTCGACAATTGACGATCTCCATGAAATGTGTCCTGAAATTTCACGTACTGTTCATGAAATTGTTAGTGACATGCAGTTGGTGCGAGCGTTTTATGATGCTGGCATAAAAGAAATTCGTCCCACGGCTGACAAAATGTATTGAAGTCGGAGGCGACTATGTTGAAAAATAGTGTACAACTATATTTCGTTGAAATACATGCATTTTTGAATTAAAAAAAAAGTTGTAACCTTACTTTCCAGGATATCCCTCGTATATTGCTTGCGACAGATTCGCGGCGTTCGAAATCGCCGCAGAATCTCGCGAGGCAAGGCGACGTCCTGGACGGTCGCGTGTCAGGAGTCCAAGTCGCCGCCCTCGCCGATCGTCGCCCAAGCCTCGTCTCGTCCGAGTCGCGGAAAGCCTGGGTCGTCAAGAAAGCGATATGCATCTCGCGCGCGCTCGCGCGCGCCCACCCACGTGTCCGTCCGCGCGCGTTTAGTTTCACGTTCGCTGGATGCTGGATGCGGGGCTCGCACGCCCCTCCAGGTGAAACTGTTTCCTGTGTCGCAAGCCGCATCTCTCATTCCTGAAGGGTCCGTTGCCACTCTCTCTCTTTCCCCCCTCGACTCCTCCCTTCCCCGCGGCCCCGTCGCGCTCGCGTGCGCCGTCTTCTTTCTCTCGCGGCGTAGTAATATATCTGGCCGGCGTGGGCGGCCCACGTGGGCTTGACAGCTAAGCCCACGGGAAACTGGTTACACCCACAACTACGTTCCGACTTTGCGCCGCGAAGAGAAGAGGCACACGCCAGGTAGGTACACACTTTGCTCGAGCACGCCGACTGGCTGGCATTTTGGTAAAACGGCAGCGGAGAGACACGTGGCCGTCTCTCCCCGACTTTCCACTGATTCGCTGGCGAGAGCTCCAATTTTCCGACATAAAAAAATGTAGGCATAGAACGCGGGGACAAGATAGGGAATACCGTTCTAATATGTTCCTCGGGCTAATACGGGTTTCGCGTATTTTCGTGCACCTCTCAAGAACTATAATCAGAGTTAGCGTGACGATACCAGCGACGAGATTGGTTCGGCCTCAATAAATTGCAGTATCATAAATTTATGTTAATAAGCAGGGTGTCAAGTCTACGTCTCTATTATTTCCCCTCACAATTGAGAAGGACTGGCACACGTAAATTGACGAAAACGTTGGAAATTACCTAATAACAATTCTGTGACTTAACAGATATCATTCTCAAATAAAGATTTACATATTAGACCCTTTTCACGTGCGCCTCGCAATCTTATACGCAACTGATCTCCAATATTCCGCGTTTACTCTCACTGAAAACGTACCGACGAGGATCGGAGCAGTGCGTCCGTCCTCGTATTTTCGTGCACCTCTCGAGAACTATAATCAGAGTTAGCGTCACGATCCTCGCGGCGAGATTGGTCCGACCTCAATAAATTATAGTATCATAATTTATGTTAATAAGCGGAGTGTCAAGCCTACGTCCTTATTATTTTCCCTCACAATTGTGAAGGATTGGCATATATAAATTGACGAAAATGTCAGAAACTACCTAATAATATCATTCTCAAATGAAGCTTTACACATCAGACCTTTCCACGTGTGCCTCGCAATCTTGTACACAACTGATCTCCAATATTCCGCGTTTATTCTTACTGAAAGCGTATTAACGAGAGATCGAACAGTGCGTTCGTCTTCGTGCCTATTCCCACGAAAAAGTGGCAGCTCCTCCGCGAGGAGAGAAAGAGGAGGAGAGAGAACCTCGTTTCCGCGGAAAGCGAGTCGTTGCTGGCGGAAAAACGGCGTCGAAGCGAGCTCATCTAGCGTGTCTAATAAACACAAGCGCGTCTTCCGTCTTGGCGTTGCGTTTTTCTCCGCGCGCGGTACGCGAGCGTGCGTGCGTGCGTGCGTGCATGCGCGCTGTTACGCACACGCTTCGCGGACAATTAATTTATCTCTCGGGGCGGTCTGAGATCGCGCTCTCGCTCAGGCTCGCTCGCAGACGTACGTACGAGCGGATAGACGCGAGGAACGGACGGACGGACGAACGGATGGACGGACGGACGAGAACCGTTCCAGAAATGGAGTTGGTTTCGCCGGTCGAGATACGATCGTATACGTACGTAGCGCACATATTGTACGGCGGGCCGTACGTGGAGAAAAACGCCATAACTCCGCGTCGTATATGGCGGCAATGCACAGGTGCATGCCACCGTGCATCCACCTCGCTCCCCCCCGCGTCATCGTCGCCACCCTGTCCTCGTCCCTTCGTCCCTCGATCGGACGCGCGTGCAGAATGCCAATTGTTTCTCCGCCTCTCTGCAGGTCTCGCTCGCGCTCGCGGTACCCGGGGCACACGCTCGTTCCCTCCGATTCGCACCGTCCTCCTCGTTTCTCCTCCTCCACCTCCTCGCGTCTCCGGCGATGATCCCCCGTCGCCTTCCACGCGTTCCGCCCCCTCTTGCACGCTGGAAACCCGATTGCGATATCCGGATCGTAGGTATCGGAAAGCCTATCCCCCGTG
>NW_011967154.1:400417-432375 GCF_000949405.1 Vollenhovia emeryi
CGTTTCTCCTCCTCCACCTCCTCGCGTCTCCGGCGATGATCCCCCGTCGCCTTCCACGCGTTCCGCCCCCTCTTGCACGCTGGAAACCCGATTGCGATATCCGGATCGTAGGTATCGGAAAGCCTATCCCCCGTTTCTCTCTCTCTCTCTCTCTCTCTCTCTCTCTCTCTCTCTCTCTCTCTCTCTCTCTCTCTCTCTCTCTCTTTTGTAGAGAAACCCAGTTGCGATATCGCCGGGAGTTGATACGTGTACGAGATACTTCTTCTGCGGCTCTGCATTATCTGGCTTCTTATTTCAGCCGCCTCGCCAAAGACAAGCGGTATGATAAAAAATAATTAGTATGTATGTCGGCGGCGCGTTTCTAGAAATAGACCGGTCGCATAATCGCGCGCCGATTCCGAGACCACTTTGGAAATCCGCAATCGGCACGGAGTGTAACGCCGCCGTGGGGCCCATGCGCAGAGGAACCCGTGCGTTAACGCGATCCGGTCGCTTGCTTCATCTCGGAGAACATTTCTCAAAGACGGCGGCGTCTCCTCCGGTGAAATCGAGCGAACCCGCGAGGGAGGAGCGAAATTCAATTCTGTCAGACTGTACCGTTGTCTGTTTATCGTATCAACGTGATAGACCTTTGCGTTAGACGCCTAACGCATTCTTATCGAAAATCTTGCAAAGGTTTGGTCGGACGCGTTCGTCTCAAATTTTTATCTTCAAAGAGAATTTCTAGACACCGTGTAATCAGAGGCTGGCCACAGGAGTTCGTCAAGTTCTACGATCGTAGACGAGTGAGACGGCCTATGTTTCTCCCTCACTTCGCAGGAATTTGACGAACTCCTATGGCCAGTCTCTGATTACAGGGTCTCTACTCTCTACCCGCGACGCGCTCCCCCATTTTTCCAGACGGATTTTGACCGGATCTCGAGCGGACGAAACGGTACCGTTCAGGGGAGGAGGGGGACGACACGCCTCATCGAGCAATGAGGTGTAGCGCGAGAGCCACCGAAAGACACGGTCGCGCGCGAGCGGTGAGAGTTGACTTTATGAATGAACGAGCGAAGGGCGAGCGTGGGCGAGCCCACGCGCTTTATCATAATCGAGACCTCCCGGCCTAGTCGCGCCTGCCATAACTGCCCAGGCGTAGAGCAAGGTTGTTCGTGAAATCGAACGCGTTCGTTCGCCCATTTGACTGGGCGATTACGCGGTTGCGTGCGCGTCGCGGATGAATGAAACCGCGCGGCCGTTTCTTCATTCATGCCCGCGCCCGCGCGGGATTTCATAAGCGCCCTTTCACGCCTCCGAGGGATCCTTTCTCAGCCGCGAACGCCGCGGGAGGGTTCTAAGTGCCTCTACGCGCGACTGCCTCTCGCTCCACCTGAGATCGTGAGCGGCCGAGCGGTTTCGACGATCCGCCGATCGAATTAACCGCGCGATCGCTCTAGCGACGTAACATTTAATCGGCGCGTTAACTTTCGGAACGTGTGGACGGTGTATATCGGGAAATGTGCATCGGAAACTTGAATTAGCCCCGTTAGCTCGCCTTCCAGAAGTAGAATTTATTTCTCAGGAGGAAAATAATTATAACCGCGGGATCGAATTTTCAACGTTCTATCCCTCGCACTGACAGATCGAACAAGACGGACAGCCATTACCCCGAGGCGCAAGAGGTACCATCCTTCGTACCTTCGCTTCCTTCCTCCGTCAGTCCGTCAGTCAGTCTGTCACCTTAACACGAATACGCCACGGGGATGAATAATCCATGGGGCCCGGAGTGCGCGGCGAGAGAGAGAGAGAGAGAGGGAGAAAGAGAGAGAGAGAGAGAGGGGGGAGGGAGGGAGAAAGAAAGAGAGAGAGAGAGAGAGACAATGTACGCGTCCCACACGGGAATTTCAGGTGTTTCGACTAACGAGCGATTTGCATGAAACAACAAGGACGTACGCGCGCGACGCCGAGGAGGGAGGGACGGGCGAAGGAGGACGAACCAGTTTTTGAGCCGCGTTTGGTACACATTCGTAACTCTGTAATGTATGTAAGTCGACGTAAGCATCCTGTCGTCTCCTCTTCCCGATTTCCCTTTTGGAAACGGCGAAGCGGGAGAAAAAAAAACTGTAGCGAGCGTAATTAAACGCGATAATAATAATAATTATAATAACAGTCGCTTCGCTCTGACAGGACCGAATTAATTCTTCCGACTCCGTTAATACACTTCGCATTTTCGCATAATAACAGCCCTCCGCGGCCTCACGCAGGCGTTTTACGCAGATTGTTAGCGCGAAACGATATAGAAGATTCGTTTTATGCCACGCGTGTAAAAGTATATAGCGGGAGATCGCGAGGACGCCGTCGGATGTTGACGTTCGTGGATTCCTCGGATGCCACTCGATCTTGTGATATTTTTGCCGAGCGTATTTCACGGAACGCGTTTATCGCGCGCAATTATACCGCGAGTGGTGACAGGTGAACGCACGATTCGACGCGGAAAGTAATAACCAAAGATCGGAGAGAGAGAGAGAGGAGAGAGGAGAGGGAGGGGATCCGGAAAGGAGAAAGGGGTCCCCTTCGTTACATAAATTGCGCGAAACGTTCTGTCACGCGTTTCATTCCCTCTCCCTGCCGGCGCTGCCCGCCTTTATGCAACGAACGCTATGAATTATTGCGCAAGGGAAAAAAATAATTAACCGCCTTAATAACGGCTCTTAAAATTCCGCGCGGAACGAGCGCGAATTGTCCGTCGAGTTGTTGTCGAAGTTAACGGGTCAGGCGGATAACGAGGGCCGCATTTTTTTTTTTAAAGCGCCGCGCGCTTGAAGCGGTCAAGGGATATCATTTCGCACCACTTTTATTCCCTGCCCCGCGAATTGCCCTCGCGGGGCCCTAATTGCGCGCGCGGAAGATGAACCAGGAGGGAAGTGAGGGAAAGGCGAAACGCGCGCTTCCAGAGAGATAAGCACCTCGCGGAGCGAAGCCGCGCCGCGTTAAACGCTCGCGACATGATGCCGGGCATTAAGATAAAAATCGTATCATTCATTACCTTTATCTCGTTTGATGCGTCTGCAAATGGCGCACATACGCCGTCCGCAGTGTTGCCTCTCGGGCTTCTGCTCGGTGTCCAAGGTAACCATGGTGCTCGTATACGATGATGCACGCACAATAAATTATATTTCCGTCTTATCATACGCGGCGGGACATATATATTACCGCGTTTCAACACCTCACGCGCTGCCCGTGCGAGTCATTTTGTGGGACACCCTCGTCCCACATTTTCGGTGAAACGCACTTCTCCGGGAGAAATGAGACAGGACGATGACGCGCGCGCAGAGATGCGCCGACTCCTTTCTTTCAGGGTCGCGCGTTTGTCACGAGACTCGCGGAATTGGCCGACGAACAGTTGTCTCGCAATGCGGCTGACGAGAAATGGTCAATGTCGGTCCATCCCTCGGAACGGTGAACGATGCTCCTGCGTTTATCGGTTCCTGCAAGTCGACGATCGATTCGTGCCGGCTGATTGTGAGCGAGACGGGATCCCCGACTCGTCGACGAGTGTCGCGAGGCGTTTGGCAAAGTCGAGCCGAGTGTAATCTACAAGTTTCCACACGGAGAGGATTTTCTCTTCAAATTTATCCTGAAAATCGTGGGGCAACGCGGCATGTCCAAGTATTTTATGAGTTTTCTGAAATTTTACCGTACAGTAAACTAGCAAAATGTATGGTAAAAGTTCAGAAAACTCTCATAAAGTTCTTCAAAATGCCACGCTGTCCTACGATTGCACAATTTCTAGGGTCAATTTTAAGAGAAAATTCTCTCCGCGTACAATTTTCAAACGACGAAGGAATTTTTAATTTCGATTCAACGCCTCGCAACGCCCGTTTACTTTTACGGGATCGGCATATTTTCCGTCGGTCCTCAGCCTCTGCGAAGTCGCCTTAAGGTGCGCCTCGGAGCCTATCGCGGCAGTCGGGATTTACGCAGCGGTTTAGTTAGTCCTTAATTAATTCCGCGTATTTTTCAACAATCGCCTCCCCCTCGTGACGCAACGCTTTCACCCACGTTCTCGTGTTGTCTCAATTGCGCCTCGCAACCGCGCGCGGTCCGAATTTCACGGGCGTTTTCTCCCCGACGAGAGGCTCGGACGTACAATGCTCTCGAGAACTGATTTCACGTTTGATCCGTCGATCGCCGCTTAATGCGTCAGCGGTTACACGTGCGCGCACGCGAGTCCCGCGGACCGCAACGTTGACGTGGCGCGACACATATTTATTTTTTTATCACTTAGATCGCTTCATTTGCATATCGCTTCGATATTGCGATTCGGGGAAATGAATTATGATAATGCGGCCATGCCCGATGACATTAAACGGACACTTTAATAGGCGGCCTCGACTCGCGACACGCGCGTATGGGTCGCGCGCTACCGATATTGCCACGCTAAATGTACGACACCGCGTTCGCTAACTCATCGGATTGCTTGTTACGCGAGCGTTACGCGTCCGCTTTTCATAACTTATATGAATCACACCTCAGAGAGACTTGCATCCTCGCGCGCGAACAAGTCAGTTAAGAAAGATCGTTAACTCACGCGCGCAGTAATCGTCATTAATCGGTGTCATCGCGTGTTACACGAGGGTGCCAGCAAAACGAGATTCAGATCTCCGAATTAAATTCCAGTCCATATCTTGCAAGCGAAAAGTCCCCTGATGTATGTATCGTCTTTTGTCGAATATCGTGGTGCCAGCTTCGTGCGTTGTAAGATGGAGGGAAAATTTATTCTAAACGCAAGAATATATAAAGTACTCTTGTCTCAATATAGTAGGTCAATCTTTTTTAATTCGATAGAGGAGAATGAGAATTGTTGATTTAATTTTGATAGTCAATTATTTTTATACTAAATGAGATTGTGAGAAATATAAATGCGCCAAGAATATTTTTTGTCTCAGTAACGGAAATCCTTTCTGAGGGCGCACGAAGGAAATTTCTTCACCCCAATCGAAACTTTATTCGATTGAGACCGGAATCTCTAAGAGAATTCACATCTATTTCTTCACATCTAGCAAATGTTTTGCTAGACTAAACATTTAGTAGATTCTAAGAGACGCGACTTCAACGTATCTCATGTGTTGAAAATAAATCTTTTTTTTTCTGGGTACACAGGCGTGGAAATTCATCGTCGAACTTTTCGTCCCGTTTGTCATTTCGGTGCGCCCCAGGCGAGCCTCCTCGCACCTCGACGAGCCACGAGCGGTCACGGCTAATTAAGCTTGATTCAATTTAATTAATTTCCTCGGCGACCCCCTACCGCACCTCATCGGGGTAGCCCCCCTCGGGGCAATTAGCGCGAAGAATCGTGGGCAGTCGTACGGCCTAATCGTATCGAATTAATAGAATCGAGGCGACGGGGCCGCCTCGCCGCGAGCCCGTTGTGTCCTCTCCTTGCTCGGCGCGTGGGCGAAGATTCATTCCGCCGTCGTAAATTACGGTAAAATTACCGGCAACGTGAAAAGAGCCGAGCGGACCGGCGCGGCGGGCAGGCGGGCGGGCGCCGCGTAACTTTCGAAAACGTGAGAGGCTGCGTCCGCCGCGCGGCTCCTCATTGAGAAAAATCGAGAGAGGTGAAAGCGAGACAAAAAATATTTCACCGCCGGTGAATAAGTTTTTGAATAATCCTCCCCGGCCGCCCCCGGCCGCCCGTTGCCGGTTTTAAACGCGATACGTCTCTCCGATAAGTGAAATCTCCAGCCGTGAAGGCTCCCCATTATCGATCGATCAACAAACTGCGGAATTGTTTCGCGTAATCCACGGCAAATACTCAACTTTCCATGTAATTCCCGATCAACAAATTGATATCGGGCCGCGCGAGGAATTATTAAGCGATTAACACGGCATTGATGCGCGAGGTGAAATTTAATTTGCCACTGGATGCACACGACGGCCGTCGCGTCGCCGTTTAACGACTAGCGTAACGGAGGTGGTCGTAAAGGCGCACCGGAGGAAGACCGGCGGTGGAGGATCCGCAGTGAAAGTTGATAAAACCAAGTTCGAATCCTCCGGCGGACTGGTCCGGGCACCCACGCATCGGCATTTAATTAACGCCGAAATTATTAAAGACGGCTCCGCGCTGTCCGCACACTAAATAACCGCCCACGTGTATATTCCTCTGTGCACCGTTACACCCATACTATTCGATCATTATGTAAAATTCTTCTTAATTACGGTACCGGCAATTAATTCCAACGACTGCTTTAAAAAAGAAAAGAAAGATTTTATATTCGGGGAAAAGGTCATGTCCGTGCGCAAAAAGTACGAAGTAATAATTTTTGAACGAAAAAAAGAAAGGGATACTCGGTGGTAATTGAAAAAAAAAAAATTGCTCGGCGCCTAAAGAAAATCGGCCGAAACGGAATCGCTCCTTTCGTCGGCGGACACGTCGATTTCGTTTGCGATGCAAATTAACGGCTGCCTGGCACTTTCCGCGATATCACGTGCGAAATTGCCGAAAGATTTCCCCCGCGTGTTGCGTACAGCTGCCAAAATCGTTAATGTCGTCGAATTAACTCGTTCTATGGTGGAATTATGTCGTTATAATCAGGTTTATCGGGCTATCTTTACCTTAGCTAAGTGGTGCACTGCAATTAGCGTAATTACTATCATAATGCGCTCGTTGCCGCCGACCGTTCGTTAATGTTACACTCCCGCGGTTCGGTCCACGAAATTATTTCATCTCCATTTTCAACCTACTTATTGCGTTTATGGTTATTAAAGGACGGGAAACGGACGAAGCACGAAGAAGAGAACGACTGGGCGGAAGGAGGGCTGCGCGGCCGCGCGCGATCGGACCCTATCGAGCATTGATTAATTCGCGGAGCTTTTCTGCCATTTATAACGCCTCGCCTAATTAACCGTGGCCAGGTTAATGGCGCAATTTGTTACTTTAATGACGTATCAAGTTACGAAATTAACGTGGCAGATCTAGATGAGGAGCGTATCTCGCCGCCGTGGCGAACCTCGCTTAACCCCGCGCGCTCTTTTATTTTTCATTTTTACGCCGTCGCCGGATATTTAGCCACGTATCTCCCTAGCGAGGTAAAAACGACCACCGAGACAGATACCGTTTCTTTACGTTTCCCAGCTAATGGGAAAAGACTGTTTTTTTTTCATTTGCGAAGCAAGGTAGAAAGCGTCATTAACGAGAAAATAAAACATTCAAACGGAAGAAAAGGAATAAAATTAAAAAATGTAAAAAATAAAGAAACATTTCGGAATATAAACGAAGCAAAACGAATGTAAGGCATGACTTTAATAAGATATGCCAACTTTCAAACGGTTATTGCCAGTCTAAATTAAGATGGAAAAATAACGCGATTCAATTAAATAAAATAAATAAAATTGAGTAAGATCGGGAGAGATTGTGTGCGAAGGCGCATTAACGATAAAGAAATGTTCGGGAGTATAAAAAGGGGCAAGCGAGCGCGATTGCAATGAAATTTGCCAACTTTCAAACAGTTATTGGCAATCTAAATTAAGAAGATACGTCAGACCGAGTGAGTACAGATAATAGTATTAAATCGTCAATATCTTTAGTGTTATTCGCGGGCATTAATTTCAGCCGCAGAGCGAAGGTGTCTCTCGTGCGACAGTCACCGGGCGCTAATTTACGGGACGTTTTTATTGTACGACGACTCGGTGCGCTTTCCGATAAACGTGCGGCCGTGGTACGTCGGTTACGGCCCCATGAAGAGGGTTGCGAAAGAGAAATCGGGGAACGGACCCCCTGCGCCGGAGAAGAAATAGTCGGGAGGGGGCACCTCCCACGAGGCGGCGGCCTCGACACGCATTTCCAAAGAGTCTTTTCGTCGTCACGGGCCCATCAGCCCCCGGAGAACCGTCGATTCTTATCTGGTCGCGCCGATCTTCATGATCTTTCACTGTACCGGCCCCTCTCGTACAAATTTATTCGCGCGAGGCGAGACGCGGACCCCGAAGTGCCGGCGCGGCCCGAATCGCGATTTGCGATACTTTAACTGTCGACGTTGACGTCGATTTTATATCGATATCACGCAACCATGCGGCGATATCTTTTTACGACGGCACATTAATTGGCGATTAATACGTTCGGCAAATTTTCCGATAAACGATGCAACGCTCCGAATTAATTAAGAGACATCGCCGCTACGGGAATTTAGCTCGATTTGTCGAGCGAGGCGCGTCCCTCCCGCGAGAAAGACGTGTCTCTTTCGTACTTTTTTTTTCTTTTTAGACAAACGATCGCAGTTTGCGCAATAAGAAGCAGGCTTCTCGCGAAGCTCAAGTACGACCGTGTGAAGACTCGTTTCCTCCGGCAGGGAATTAGGACGGTACTCATAGTCGGGTCTTGTGTTCAAGATCGTCTTGAACTTATCTAAAGATGCTGCATGAAACATTTCATTGGCTACGGAATATAAGATCTGACTATGAATACCGGCCTTAGAGATCAAAAATACGATTAAAATAAGATCTTACTCGAAAAATGGGAAAGTTACATTTTAAGCTGTCGTCTTGCAAAGATATCGGACTGTGCGTCAATATGATTAAAAGAAGCTGCACGCGCTAATATTTTCCTTAATATTTTTGACGGAGAGTAACAAGATTTGCAACCGTGAAAGATAAGCTTCAGCTTTGTAACTTTACTATATAATTATCCATGCAATTAAACGGATCTGTCAACGCATTAATTACTGCGTATTAGTAAATTCATCCCAATGGTTCTAGTTCCTTAATGAACGATACTTAAAGTGACTTATCATCATCGACGAGGAGAGTAAGTTCTTCTGAACGATCGGCGTTGGAAATTGAATAACACGGATTTCAACGGTTACCACGGTTTATCTCTCTTACTGCTTTGCCGTTTGATGACTAATGACAATCCGAGGAACACCGTCGGATATGTCATCGGACATACGTTAGCGGCGGGGTTCGACCGACATTGGCAAGCGACTAATACGTTCGAATTAATATCCCGTAACGATCTAATTAATCGCGAGCGGCGACCTGATAAAATGTCAACGAAGCGAGCCTCCAGTCGAATTGATTCGGAAATATTGAGGAGATAACAGCAAAGATAACGTTTACTCGTATGGCTATCGCATTATAACTTATGCAACGTATCGGCACCCAGGATCATCTAGTCCACAATTCGTTAATCCGAGGATGAATTTATCTTAATGGCGCGTTACGTTTAATCGTACGGCTGTCACGTTATAACTTTTACGCAACATATTGGAACCCAAGATTATCTAGTCCACAAATCGTTAACCCGAGGATGAATTTATCTTAATGGCGCGTTACGTTTAATCGCACGGCAGTCACGTTTTTATGCAACATATTGGAACCCAAGATTATCTAGTCCACAATTTGTTAACCCGAGGATGAATTTATCTTAATGGCGCGTTACGTTTCTTGCTTTCCCTGATACCCCCGCTTTCGCGAATGACTGACAGTCCCGAATACGACGACTGGCACGATCATATCTCGGCTATTAATTTACGGAATGGAGAACAGACGGAGACTATTGGATCTGTCCATTATCCGAACAAGACCGTTAATACCGCCCCGGCGCAGATCGAAAGACGGGCCGCTTGTTGAAGGGCCGGGGCATATCGCAGCGAGGGAAGGTACGAGTGACCAAATCGACCGCAATCGACGGTGCGATCTCGCGACGGAGAGAAACGCGCGCCGGATCATCGTGAGCCGTCGCGAACGAGCCCCGGCCCGCCAGACGTGTTTGCGAAACGAGGTAGATCGAATCCGAGGGATCGCGATTCAATTAATATCCGACGTCGCGGCTCGGCGCTTGATTTAATTATCAGATTCGACCAATGCCGATAGGAATCACTTCATTAAATGCGTACCATGTTTTCAGTCAGAATGCGACGTCCGATAAGAAAGGGAGGCTAAGGCGGGGAGGGACGAAAAGAGAAACGTCGCTAAAAACGTCGCGCTTCGACGTTAACACCGTGTAATTATCGCGGCCCATTAGTCCGCCGTTGGTCCGCGGGGATTCGCAAATCCGGGCGCCTGCGCCGTGGGTCCGCCGCTCCGGCCCGATTTTATCTGGCCCGTGTTGACCGTCAAGGTGGGAAGAGTTTACGTTTCGTGCCTCTTTAACGAGTCTCAAACGCGGACACGGGCTGAGCTTTAATACGCGCTTTTTATTGCTGGCACCTTTTCGGCGCAACGGCCAGCGGGACCGACGCCGTAAAAATGTTCGCCGACTTTAAACGCGGCCACGGCGTTAGGTTGCCCACTCTTTTATCACGTGCCGTCGCGGTAATAATTTATCACGACCGAAATCAATTTTCCCCCCACCCACGGGTGATTCGACCCTCCGATTTCAAGGAGGGCTAGCGAGAGACTCGCTGTCACTGTTCGGATACAATTAAGCACACCTGGCGTGTCCGACATCCGACGGCACGTTGCCACCGCTGTCATCCTCACAAAGACCAAAGCCGTCACGATCTTGGCAAGTCTATAATTCTCAATGAACTCTAGACCGCTCCGCGCGGCGAGGCGAGGCGCGACGCCACGCTCGATTTGCACCTCGCGATCTGCCAGGCGCCGGGTTCTTTTTTTCATTCATAACGAGAGTGACCGCGGCCAATAGCGATATTCTTCGCCGCTAGCGACATTGCTCGGTACGTTAATTGTTTACGAGGATCCTTTGTGGCGACGACAACGACTCCTGTGTACCTCTCACCATCACCAGGAACATGTTTACAAAACTAATACCAATCCGCGTTGCGTCGAACGACGCTTTTAATAATCGAACACACCGGCGACTGTCGCGAACGCAATCCAGACTGCCGCGGCAGATTTCAATGCCGTCATCGACGATCGTCGATCTTCATCAAGCCCCCGCTTGAGAGGGACATTTAACGCGTTAACGTACGAGCGCGACGCATTCACAGAGGCCGACGACGATCGATCGGGTCTCGTAGAGCGGAGCAGAATGCACACCATTCATTTTCATCCGTGAAGGCCAAGTCGGAGCGTCGGTCGTCCTAACGAGAGAGCCTCGCCGCGGCCTCCGCTGCACCGTGACAACGTCGCCGATAACACGGTGACACACAGCACCGATCGCACATCCCACAACGACGGCGCACTGTACGTCGGCACAGCTGATTCACACTACCGCCCGGCCTCATCTCGGCATGATGCCGAGGGGCAAACGCGACAATGTAATTGCACTTTTTTCACGATTGGTTTGCCGATCGCCGGACGAACGTTCACCTTACGCCAGGGTGCCACAAAAATATCCCAGTGCTCCAACGATCCTGAGGTTCGCCGCGGCGGCGCGTAAACACACAACACTGGGGGGATTGGCACGTGGCCGCGGGAACGTCAGATGGCAGAGACAACGCGGGGGCGCACGCGAGTGGTCCCAGGGCGCGGCGTGTCGCACGCGTAACGCGACCGAAGAACAGGGGGACGGAAAGGGTGGAAGAGAGGAGAGAGTCGTGGTACAGGGAGAGAGTGCGAAGAGAGGAAAGATAGAAAGGGAGACAGAGAGAGAAAGAGGGAGAGAAAAAGAAAGAATCGAAGAGAGAGAGAGAGAGGGAGGGAGAGAGCACCACACGCGCTTCCTGGGAGAGAGAATGCGATCTGTCGGTCCGGTCTCTCGGTTCGTCTCTGACTGGTGTCGTGTGCGCGGCTCACGAGAGAGCACAGCCCGTGCTGCGCGCTGCGTGCCGTTGCGGCCTGAGGGCCACGTGACACGGTCCCCTGCAGGAGGTAGGACCGCACACTCCGCAAGTAAGAGTGGCCGACCGGCCATGTGTGTTGTGTAGCGCGCGCGGGACTCGCGAGCGCGTGTGGGCCGCATCACACGGGTGTTGGAAGAGGAAGAGAAAGAGAGAGAGATAGAGAGAGAGAGAGAAGGGGAGGAAGCGAGCGAGCGAGCGAGAAAGGAGAGGAGAGAAGCAACGAAGACAATGAGAAGAAAATTAGACGGAGTGAGAGAAAAAGCGCAAAAAGAGGGCGAGGGGGCGAGCGAACGAGAGTGGGTGAGCGAGGGGAAAAGAGAAAGAAAGAGGAGCTGCGGATGCAGTCGACCTGCCGTCGCATCCCGCGCAAAGGGAGCGTAGCGGCGCATAGGCGGGCCAAGGGGGACCGCCGCTGATCGCGGGTCAGAGTGGTGGAGACGTTCGCGAGAGAGGGAACGGGAGAGTTACCGCGAGGAAGGGGGTGGAGGCGCCGAGTGGGAGGACTGGGTCCGCGGGCCCCGCTACGGGCACCGAATAAAAGTGGGGTCACCTCCCCGATCTATCTCCTTCTCCATTCTCTCTCGCGAACATTACTCGGCGAGGCGCAAGGAAAACGAGGGGCACAAGGGAGGGGGGGGAGGGGCCCGAGATGAGGAGGTAGGGCGGCCTACGACCCCGCCAGGCGCGTGCCCCGAGTCAATTCGCATGGTCTACCACGCACGATTGATAACGAGCCGCGGCCGCACCGCGGTGCTTTCCAATCGCCGATTTTTATGCGGGCTATTTGTACGGCAGATAGGCGGATCGATTGTGCAGATTGTTTTTAGCGCTTCGAACGCGAGGAAAGAATCGACAATGAAGGCGTACAACTCGATAACGATGCTATTATTAGCCGACATCGGCTGTCATATTCGTAATCATTGGAGGAAATACGTAATAAGTGTGCATTGTTTGTCACGATAGATTCTTTAAGAAAGAAAAAATCTAACCAACGCCTTGAAATGATTTTATGTATTTAAAGTTTCACACTTCTTTCATCAAATAATTCTTAATTAGTTGAATATTAATCATACGTGTAAAACAGGTGGATATACGACAGATAAAAATAATTTGTTCAAAAATAAAAGATTTCTTAATTTTTTTCCTGGGGAAATACTTTTGTGGAAAAATAAAAGGTACTATCCGCACACGATGAAACACCACGGTGGCGAAAACAGAAAACGTGCGATTGCCGATCGCGCGAAAAAGCGAGAGGGAAAATGCACGACGACGGCGCGTGCGGGGCGTGGGCGTTAACGGCGTTAAGAGCAAGAGAGTAACGGTATATGAGATAGGTACAAACGCTAGATAAGATACGCTGGATATTAGTGCGACAAGAGAGATGTGTCGCGGCGATTAATGTCGCGCGGTGAACGCGCGCCGCGCGTACACCACGAAACCGGACCCCGGCCGGCTGTAAACCGCGATTGACGACGCCGCGCGCGATCCGCTCCGAAATAATTCTTTTATAGTTCCGCGTGACGCAACTGACCGGGGACGCGGAACTAATGGTCCCCGTCGAGGTTTTCGTGGAAGAGGCGAGTTTTAAAGGGAACCGGTCGGGCACGCGCCCTTAGCCGTTCGCACGCGAGATGACTTCGGGAGACGATCGCTATACAGGACGCTGGCGTTACGGAGCTCGTGCCTTATTAACACTCTTCGGAATATGTATCTACATTCCCAGTGAAAAGAAAACAAACAACGAAATTTTTAACTCGGCCCTTTAAGATATCAATCAATTACGAGTGTAAACGCCATTTAGGACCTGACACAGCCACTTATGTAATATGTGAATCCATACCAGATTTTTTCCTCATCTTGTCCTGCACGCCGTTGCAAACGGATATAACACAGGTTTTTCGTTAGGTGGAATCATTATCGTCAGTGCAAGAGAAAATAAAACTCAAGACACTCCTCGCGGGCATGTTTTCGCCAATACGTTTCGCGTCAAGTATTACTAGACTTTTAAATTTATTTAAGAGATTATGTCTCTCAAAACTTACGTGTATTCTACTTGATAAGGACCTGTAACTTGCTCGAAACGTTGTAGCCCCTTTTTTAACAAACTAACTTCTTGCCACACACACAGTTTTGTAGGCTATTTTGAGACTTGATTTAATTCATTACTGGCTACAATAAGCACCACTACGTTGTTACTTAAGAGAATTAGAAGAGCATGTAAAAGTGCGACAGAAAGTTTCGTTGCTTGAATTAAAAAAAACTAGTGAATAAATCAGACGCGTTCTCAACCTCCTTTTAATTTCTTTTTCATCTCGGTGAAAAAAAAAGTATTATGCCTCTTATTATCCACTTGTAACTACAACATTTTTATCACGGACCTTTGATTGGGCTCTGCTTGTACAACACAAGTCCGGAGACATGTCTTTATCATGCATCGTGATCTCCGTCTTCGAGTTCGTTTGATTGGCGCGGAATAACGGAATTAAAAACCGGTGGAATTTTAAGTCGTTCGCGGTGTTATGGACTTTCCCGCGACGACACGGCAAAGAGCGAATAGGAAGACGCTGTCGAGACGAGAGCCAGGTTTTACTGTCAGGAGGATTTTACGAGAGTCGCCGCGCGCCGACGAGTGATGACGAAACGAGTCTACTGCACCGCGCGATGCCGCGTATTTATAGAAACGTAGACGAAGATTGTACGCTAATGGTCGTATAAATAGTACCTCTTACTAGAGTTTTTAACCGGAAGCAAAAGCCTCAGGTGCTTTAAAAGCGGCTCGTAAACGAAGCCCGTAAATACGAGTGTCGTCGGGCGTCCGTGGCAACTCATCGCGCGAGCACAACGTAATTATTCATTGGTGGACGTGAAAAAGGTACACGGTGAGTAAAGGAGCATACGGCGATTGCCTGATCATCACTTTAATGATCCGGTGCCCCTCGAGGAAGTCGAAATGTCCGTGGAAGTCGGCTAGAATCTTAAATGAACAGCTGTTTGGACGAGAAGCTGGAGATTATTCGGAAAAAGCTCTGCTGTGCAAAAATCCGCAGCAAATCATCTGACACTTTAACGCGTTGTCCGCGCGCTTTAGGAATGACCTGCACGAAGGCCTGTGTCCACAAACTTGGTCCAAGCATTATAGTATAACTTGTATGCCCACTCTGTCATTTGTTTTGTTTCGCGTCGATCCTTTCTGCGCATCCGCCATTATTCTGGTGGAGCCAATGAGACGGACGTTGTATATGTGGTAGTGTGACAGGATTTTATACCAAAACCATGGCGGGATACCACGTGCTCGAAACCGAAAAGATCAAAGGACCGACAGAGAGTGGGCATGCTAGTTATACTACGGTTCAAGTTCTTGCATCCCCCTCTTGATCGCGTGTAGTTTCTACATAAAATCTTTCTTATGCAAAGTAAGAACGGCGTAAGGAAGAAGTTCTAGAATTTTCATAAACGTGCAAGCGATTGAACAGAATTTATTAAACGAAATCCAGTACACGATTTGATACGATTTGATTCATCACCCGTCTCTTCTTCACCAACGATTCCATGAGAAGCGTATTCAATCGAGTGCCGAATAAATTACGCGACGTGTTGAAAAGCCGTTAAAGGTTAATATAATAACCCTTCCATTGTGAGGAGCGTTTTACGTGGCGTTCTCTTGTTCTGCGCGCGCGTCAGTAGCGAGCGCTTGTCGGACTGTCAATGAAAAAGTCGCGCATTTGTCCGGTTTCCACGTGTCGGCGATGCAAACGGCTTGCCGACGAGAAGGTTAAACGCGCCGTGGCGCGAGGACAGGTACTTAAATGATGAATACGTCTCGCTTCTGTATTCATTATCAGCGTCCCGCTGGCGGCCAGAGGTACAGTCGCTATTGCAACCGGAGAAAGAATCGATCATAAAGATAATAGAGAAAAATGTTAGGGCGATAAATCCGACTCGATGTCGAAACAATTGTGTCTCTGATACGCGATGACGAAAGGGAAAGGCGCGCTAAACATTGGTTTGCACGCTAACTCGTTAATGATAATAAATACTCCAAATTAGGTCATGTTGTATGTAGAGGTGTGACATTTTGATGTTATTTTTTGGCATCTTTTGCGTTTTGTTTTTCGCATTTTGCGTTATTTTGATAATGTTTTTGATAATGTCGTGGTCAGAGGTGGCCAGGGCTTCAATAAGATGACTTAATGTTTTGATAGAACAATTTACGACATTTTTTAGGGCTAAACATATGTTAAAATATGTAACATAAAACATAACATATTAAAATAGCATGGAACAAATTACTGAAATTACATATCAACTTCAGGCTACGAAAGCAGTAACCGATCTCGTTGACACAACGTCATTTTTGTTTCCGCGTAGTTATATGAGCTAAATTGTAGATTAAAAAAATCTCTTAGGCGTTAGTTTCCTTTTACTGCGCAACCGGAAGCGATCGGCCGGGCGATCGATCCAGCGATAATGCCGGATTGAAGCAAGACTCCGAAAACGCGGATAACATTTTCAGAATATACGCCGCGCCTCTTCCCGTCCCTCCCCGTCTACGATCGGTCCCAATTTCGCCCACCGTGTGTGTTTTGTAAGGCGGAAAGTCGGTTTCGGAATCGCCCGGTTCCTGAACGGAGGCGCCCACGCGGGGAATCGGGGCCCGACGGTTGCCGAAATAACGTCTCTCGTGGAGCTTCGCCCACGTCTGGTCCCACTGGCCCCCGCGGGCGGAGGGCGACACTCTGTGGGGGACGATTTCCCCCGATCGGGAACGGGGGCCCTACATGTGGCACGTCCGGCATTTCCGAAATTATTGCGGCATATTGAATATTCATAAAGATGTTTACGTCGCCTACTAATTCGGGCTCGAATGACGGCGATATATCTCGTTTGTCCTTTCGCAATAAAACGCTAGATTTTTATGCTTACCGAATCTCCGCGAACGAGGGGCTATATATGGATCGCCCGCGTATCTCCCGAGAGCATCGCGAAGCGTTCGGACGCTTCGGTGTCGCCCCGTTGCCCAATATCGATTAGCTCCTTCCGCCGTGTGTCGACGTGAAGCGGCCGATTTTTCTTTTATTAAAAATCATCGCGAGCACTTAATATACGCACGTCCCGAACGTGTCGGGCCGATCTCCCTCTGGCGAATGACAGAAAAGCCGCGTCGGGCTCCGCCGCGCTGGATTAAGGAAATAGGACTTGTGGTGAGTCGAGTTGACAAATCGCCCGGATTGACCGTATCTCGTCTTCCTATCGGCGGATCTCACGGAGCTTGCGGCCCTATCGGCGTACACACCGCGCCGTGACTAATGTCTAACGATGCGCGTCGCACGTTCTCCGCCCGTCTCCTCGTTTTGTCGTCCGGCTATAATCCGGCGTCTGGCTTCGATTCTTAAGTGCCACTCGCTGAAATCTTGATGTCACCTCGAGAGACACTCGTCGAGAGGCTACGCTCGCGAATTTCAGGCGGAATAACATTTCGCTTAAGCGCGGCTTGATCGACGAAGGCCCACGCGTCCCCCTAAACCGCTTCCTGCTTCATTATCACGCGAGCAACGTCGCGTTGCGCCGGTGTGTTATATAAATATAGTTAAGTTCCCGCGGTGTGCGATTTCACGTGGGAGACCTGTAGACAACAACAATCGATCATTCGTTCGCATCAGCGCGGCAATTGTTCAACCCGGAACGCCACGGGCCGATCGCGAACTATTCGCGAGTATCCGGTGTCGCGAATTAATTATTAAAATCATGAGATTCGGCTGTTTTTCGCAGGTTTCATCAGGAATCATCGGCGACATCGGAGAAGTTATCTGTACGACGATCGTAAATTCGCAGGCGTCGTTAAGTGCGAGATAAATTTCGCGATGGAGCATCAAGTCGCCATATTCTGAAAATAAGACGCGAGGTTTAACGCGTCGCGTCTTCTATGCTACTTAATTTACGAACGCTAATTATGATAACGACGTGGCGGCGGTTAACGTTAATGCTCGCGAGTTTCCATACCGGCCGCGCGACGCCGTAATTAGTCATCTTTATCTCGCGCAATATTCCCTTTACCGTACAATATTAAATTTTAATTCGCGACAGTCAAACGGCAGTAAGACGTCTCTTTGTACACATTATAATAAAATTATCTCGCAAAACGAGTAACGCGACTTTCTTGCAAATTATTTCAGGCGCGAGCGAGACTTTCTCTCTTATACGTGCGTTTCGCATATTGTTTAACAAACGGAGTGAATCGGTTGGAGTTGTGCAACGGTGGAGACGATTGAATGAAACCTTTTCTCACGCACCGACCGTGTATCCTCGACGGCACTTGACCGATATCCGTAGCTCAGATTTCTACGCCACGATAAGAATCGATGGCCGCCACGCCACGTGGAAGCTGGTGAAGAGGCTGGTAAACAGGAGAGCTGGTACACGGCCGGTTAATTGTGGCAACGCGACACGTCTCCGCCGGACGGCCGCGACAATTTCGAGAGTCCCGTAACATACGAGCTTGTGAAAATTTCCCCTAATTAAAACGGGTGACTCGAGTCACCCGTCGCGATAAGACGGCGAGGGATCGCGCGCGACGCTAGGCAGCCGCTGCGACGAGAAAATGATTTCATCGCGGGTCGCGGCGGAAATGTGTATAAGGAGAGAGCACTTAAAATTCCGCCGTGATAAAAAACGTATTTACCGCCAATATATTTCGGTATTCAATGCGCAAGATAAGCGAGTGCGCGAACGCGCGCCAAGTAACAGTAGTGCAATAAAAGCTCGGCGTGTAACTGATGTCTCCAATAAACCGCATCGACGATCTTTTTATTGGGCAATTAAATTTTACCCGGTTGCGCGCGGGCATCGCGATATTATAACGCTTCCGTGCTGCGCGCGTTATTCGCTCGGCTAAAAACACATTTCAGGGAGTTGTCACGGCGTAAAACGCGCCGGTAACGTTGCGCGAACCAATTACATCCGCCTACGCGAGACACTTAGCGAGTACTTGATAATTGGACGGAATAATCTTTGCTACAATGCATTCGGCGCGGCAGTTAATAAATTTATCTATCGCATTTATTGTCGCGGGTCGCACGATACGCTCGCGCGCAAGATGGCTACGGCGCTAATTTATTCGCACGAATTATTTAATTCTTACGAACGTGCGGAAAAGCGTCGCATCGAATTAAGCGATCTAGTTTATCGTTAGCAATTAGAATAATTTTTAACTGAAAAGCTAAAATTTTCCGATTACACTGACAGAAAAGAACGATTGCAGTTACCGCAATCTCACTATAATTTATAGTCTTTTATCCTTTATCTATTTATAATCTTAGGAGCCAACCACATTTTTATAATTCTTCCACGTACGTAAGTT
The DNA here is from genome assembly GCF_000949405.1 of Vollenhovia emeryi. Taxonomy (NCBI): domain Eukaryota; kingdom Metazoa; phylum Arthropoda; class Insecta; order Hymenoptera; family Formicidae; genus Vollenhovia; species Vollenhovia emeryi. The sequence continues at coordinate 419,504 of NW_011967154.1, forward strand.
ATGGTTGACCTAACAATGTATTATAGTTCTCATAGACATAATATCGGTCTGTGCAACTTATGATATGGTTGTCACAAACCAAAACGAGCTTTTAATTTGGTAAGGTGCACTACAAATATTGCAATAACAACCACAAGTAAAATTTCGCATAACTATATGTAATAGTAATAATCGTATTTATATTGGAAGTAATATTCCCCGCTCTTTATTATTATATGTACATTGCGTTCACTATGTTCATTGGTTACATCACTTTGCGCTCATAGAGAATAGTACAAGAAAGCATTTAGGTCGATCATAACTTATGTAGTTGGAAGAATGATAAAAATGTGGGGTTGGCTCCTAAAATGACTATAAATTATAGCGAGATTGTGGTAACTGCAACCATTTTTTTCTCTATCAGTGCACATTCCTAAAAATATTTTCAATCAACCTCGTCTTATTCGGCTCTCTCACTCCCCTAGCCCTTTCGCACAATTTTCTCTTTCCATTTCACCGAATCAGATTCTCGGACCATTCCGTGTTTCCATTTTAGCTTCTTTGCGAGCCCACTGAAAGCCATTAGAACGGCGAGTGCGAAAATCAATGTATTGTGCGGAGCGCACTTCCTTCGCATCGAACCGTGCGATCTCTTCATCGCATCACTCCTTCTGCACGCGGAGTGGCGAAGGTGGAGGCCGGATGATCGAAGCGAAACGATAGTATTGCGGATCCTCGAGCAACTGCTCCTCTTCTTCTTCTTCTTCTTCTGCTCCTCCTCCTCCCCCTCCTTCTTCCTATCCCCCGTAGTGCAGATTCCACCGCGCACGTCCGCCGCATAACCGCGATAAATTACGAGGGTGGAAGGCCGAAAGGGGTAGCAGAAGAGAAGAGGCAGAGGCGAGAGACGGGAAAAGAGAAACGGACGGCGGGCGCAGCTCGCTTTGCACACAATTTCCACGTGGTCGGGGCCGGCCAGCGGCGGTATCTTTGCGCGAAAATAAAGTGTCGTTGCACGCGCGCTAGCACACGCGTATTGCGAGATGCTGCCGGACGGAAGAGGGTGGTAGCGAGGTCCTTATTAACATTTTCTCTGGGATTCGCGGCGAGATTAAATTGACGGCGAGGATTTGCGAGTCGTTTGTTACCGTCCACCCTTTCTCTCTCGTTTCCACGCGCGCTACCTTCGAGATTCTCTCATTCTTCTGCTCCCACCGCGTCGACTGTGAAAGCCAATTCTTTCCTGGTTCGCTCGATCTCGTCGGGACCGCTCTCTCGCGATTCCCGGGTGTAATGATCTCGACGATTTTTCATCGTCCCGAGAGGCAATCTAAATTTGCGCGGCCGATCTCCTCGGATAAGAATCGTAAAAGTTTGAGAAACAACGTACGATGGCGAGAATTCTGACTTTTCTTCTTCAACTTTCACGAGTTATGTTTCCGCACTTTTATCTATTTCTTATATATTTTGTTGCCTCTATGAAAAAGGACGCGTATGAAATGTTTACTCTAGACGCCTCTAGAAAAGTTTGCCGACACAGAGAGAAGTCGGAAGATGAGGTGGATCGAGACGGTTCTCCGAGTGGACTTTATGTGGTCCTTCTATTATGGAGCAGTCTCTTCGGGGCGCAGCTGTTAGCCCCGTTGATCGTCAGAAGTATACTATACAACTCGCGGAAGAGCGGAGAGAAGCGTCGCTGCATTAATAAGACGGCGGCGTGTTCGCGCGCGCACCGGTCGCGTAGACGGACTTGGGATAGCTCTCGGAATAGATTCCTAACTCCGTACAGTAGGCCACATAATCCGCGGGAGTAGGAGAGGGGTGGCGGACGGAGGGAGGGAAAGGAGTGACGGAAGTTTATTTTCTCTTTGTGACTATTCGAAGACGCTACTCGTCCCAACCCAGAATTCGCGAACTCGCCTGACTCGGGACGAGCCAAATCGTAAAGCGGGGCGTAACCGCGTGGGCGACCGAGGGGAAAATAGCGGCGCCTATTGTAGCGGATCTCCGGAAATACGTTTAACACCGCGCACCCCTACGCGCGATCCCGATAACGTTATTAAACGTCTCGCCCGATTTTAGATTCACACACTGATAAAAAATATTTTAATCCAAAAACATATTACTTCACTCAAGAAAATTCTTCATTAGGTGGTTTCTAATAGCTTATTAACTTAAATTTAAAAAATATTAAACAAATTAAAACATACATTGCTTTAATTTAGGTATTTATTAAATATCAAAGAATAGATAATTTTTAATTGAAAACATTTTATTTTAATTCTATAAAATGTTTACTGAGATGTAATTTTCACAGCGAAGCACAAATTGGATTTCTTATTTAACAAAAACAATTACTTTATTTAATAAATAGTATATCTCATGAAATAGTTATTTGAATATAGAAAATGCAATGATTTAAATTAATTTACTTAATATAATACACAGATTTACTTGAAATTTAATATTTTTATTGAAATATAATAAATATTTACTTCAATAAAAAAACTAGTTTTAAGTACATTTATTTACTTAGTTTAAAAATATTTTTGTCAGTGCATGCATACATAAATATTTATTATATAAGAGGGTACAGGATGTTTTATATAATTTATTATTTGTTACGAGTTTAATTTATAGATATTTTTTTATATGCTAAATTTTATTATAAAAATATATTTATTTATTGTCGACACCTTCCTTTATTCGTCTCACCTTGTAAAAAAAACCAAATTTGTCTGTTTGAAGACTTCCGGCTTACATTCCGTTTAGTCGACGATGGCGGTGCTGTGAAGCGCAACGTTACAACCGTAACATCGGGCCGTGCGCCTTTTTATCGCGCGCGCTCTTGCGCTCTCTTCGGGACTTTTCGCGCGGCTCCTACGCTTCATTAAGTCCGAAGAGATCATTCTTTCAGCGCGGCCCGCCCGCCTCACGGTTTCACGGGGCCCCGATCGCCAACAGAAAAAGGCAGAATCGAAGTTTAAAGGGAATCGCGAAGAAAGGCGACTTGAGCTCCCTTTCTCTTGAACGCCGCGTCGTCGGTGCCTTTGACGCCTACTAATGAGAGGGCAGTGATTAAGGGAACTCTCGCGATGAAGCGCCGAGAGCGAGGTGGAATACGAGAATAAGCGGGACGAGGTATAAAGCAGCAACGCGGACAGACAGACGGGCGGACAGCTGCGGTGCGACGCGGGTCTTTTTCGTGAAGTAACGCGATCCCAAAGGAATCACCGCCTTGTCGATCGTTAATTCGACGGCGTGTCGAACGAACTTATTATCGACGTCTTCCTTTATTCTTCCCACTTTCTTTCGCACAATCGAGAGACGGACGTTAAACGCGTTGATCCCACGCACGCTTCAGGCGAGATTATGATTAAGATTTGAATTTTTATGTAAAAATACGAATTAGGTAAGTCATTAATTATAACAAAAATTAGCGTAAAGATCAGAGACTGTAGATGTAAATCTGAAATGTTAAGCGCGCGAATTTTACAATCGATATTGCAAAATATCTTTAACTTTGTCTCACAGGAAAAGTAGTCCAATTTACCGATCCGTTTAAAAGTATATTTTCTTGTAAAGAAACACATGTATATCTTCTCTTCCCGCACCTCTAATTTTCGCTCCATTACATTTCCGCTTTTTCTACGCATCGGCGCAGGGAACCGGTGGATCTTCATCGGAGAAAATTCCATCGGTCATGTAATCGATACCGCGACGATGATTGAATAAAGTCCAGTCGGCATTCCGCGAGTTCCTGTGATCGTTAGCGGAGGTATGCGAAATATGACGTTTCATTAATTAATCGATCTTATTAAGAGCTTTATCGGCACGCATCCGAGACGCATTTGAAATATTGAATTGTGTTTAAGAGAAAAGATTGGTTTATGGGGACGTCACATGGGCAAGATTACTGTTCGACGAGGAGTCGAAGCGACGTTGATGCAACACATGTCGTGACAAGAAGATCGATTAGTTTAATTAGACGTACACAAATGAATGCTATAAAATGTATACGCGTTAACGCGCTTGCGTCTATAATTAGCCATAAATTTTATTGGGAAAGACAAAAAGATAAAAATTACAAAACGACAATTACTTAAGAGGATTGTCGAAATTTAAAAGGACGCCCGGTTAAAAATTTGGCAGACAAGTCCCAATATCTCCGTTCGTTTGATCTCAACTGCAGAATAAATGTTTCCGTTTCGCAGAATCCTCTCTCTCTCTCTCTCTCTCTCTCTCTCTCTCTCTCTCTCTCTCTCTCTTTCTCTCTCTTTCTCTCGCGTCTATTTCGTCGGAACGATACCACGATTGTCCCCGTTCCAAGCTATTGATACAATCCGGCCGGTTCCACAGATCGTGACGGGCGACCGAATTTCGCGTATCGGCCGTCGACGCGACTCACGTAGGCCACATTTCGCTTAATTAGAGAAGCGTCAGCCGCCGGCGTGACCCAATTAATGGGGGACACCTCGCGAACGGGCGCATTCTCAGACCGAACAGAATGCGCCTGGCATGCCCTGGCGCGCGATTTTTCTTCCCCGATGCCATCGGCGGGAGGGAAACGCGAGCATCGCGCGCGACGTTAACGAACGGGTTATTTACCGCGGCTACGAAGCGCGGTAATTAATTCTTCGTTATCGCGATAAGACCGTTCCATAGCTGGCAGCTGGCGTCGCAGCAATTGGCCAGCTGCCAATGCTTGGGCGACTGTTGCCGATACATTGTCGAAGGGGTCGAACGCGCCTATCTCGCCGTTGCGAATCAAGTGTTGTGAGGAGAACGCACGACCACCGCGAAGGTTTGCTCAACAAGCTGTTGTTGTGGCGTGTCAGATGGTATGAAATAGCGATTTTATTTCTACACTGTCCTCTCTTAAAAATCGCATCGTAACATACTTCAAAAATCGGTCTTCGGTCTGCGCAATTGTCGTCGCACGAATCTCGATGCAGTCTCAAAGAAAAAATGCGAATGATAAAGGGAGCGCAGACAAGCTTTGATAAACAAAGATTTGGTACTCCTCCGTTGAATATTTTGAACCGACCTCTCGGATGCAGGAGGCTTAGGTTACGCCGGTAAACAATTTAAATTAATGTGTCATCTTAACGCGTCTGTGCTTCATGTTGTTTTCAACGTCGTATTTATAGATCACAATAGAGCGATTGTGTCGTGGCCAACGGAATCTATTATGAAAAATTTTACTGCGATTTCGCATATCGCGCCGGGCGCGCATTTATGCAACGTTTTAAAACGTATAGAAGGGGAGAGGAGGAAAAAGGAAATCGCTGCGAGAGAGAGACGAGCACCGCCCACGCCGCGTCGTTTAATTACGCTTCCGAAAGTTACCTTCTGGGTGTCGAGCGGAGCGAGCGTGCGTGATTTATAGCGCGCATACGGGAGGTAATCGCGAAAATTCGCCCAAAACTGCGCGCTTTCACCACCGCAACGCGATTTATCGAGATGCCGCTACGTTTGTCGTGAGCTTCCTTACACGTCGGCCGTCATCTCGCGCGATAAACTGGTAACGTCAATTACGATACGGCGACTTGTAGACTGGTGCCCGGCTTGATGGCGACCGCCACATCCTCGACGGGAAGCGTCGAAACCGCTTGTCCCGCCGTTTCTGGGACACGGGTCGTCCGAGATTGATGTCAATAAGACTTTTACTTAAAACCCGTAACGATTGAGCAAATTTGTCGCAAATGAATTACGCTGCGTATCTGGGCGGTTCATTATAAACATTTGCTGACGCTTGTAGAACGTTAATTGTCGTAGAAAAATATCCTTTAAGAGGTCATTTCACTTTGACGATCCAAAAACTATGCTCATATTTAACAATTTTTTTCACAGTAAATACACCATAGGCACAATAAAATAAATCTTGTCGAGGTTTATTAGGGCACTCTTAAATAACCCAAAAAAATGTTTGTCATAATTTAAACAATTTTTTATGTACTTTTTAAAACTTTTTCAAACTGGTACCCTTTTGTTATTTTTAAATCAAAATTCTTAGTTGAGGTTCGGGACATTGCGACACTCATATAGATTAAGAATTTTTTTGATCTTTTGCTTCAGGTAAGCCTGAATGATAAACGTCATCAACGCAGCGGACTTGCATCTTTTTTGACACGCCATTTAAACGGTGTAGAAAACGCTTAATTAAAAAATTGTTTAAATTATGAAACAAATCTTTTGTTATTTAAGGGTGGCCTAATAAATATTTATTTCATTATACGGTGCATTTACTGTGAAAAAATTGTTAAAGATAAGCATAGTTTTTGGGCCGTTAAAGTGGAATGACTCCTTAATAAATAATAGTCTTATATGTTCGTTTGCAGAACGTTTTTTGGTGTATCTATTCCAGTGACATATATGAGGTGCGACGTGACTCTTGGAAAAGAGAGCAAATCTTCTAAAATAAAAGACCTAATTCTTCTACTCCGAAAGGGTTACATTGGAACCACGTTTACTAGGTTTGTTACTCAGTTCGGCGAATGGTTTACCATAATACGTAAGCCCTGCATACACGGAGAGAATTTTCTCTTAAAGTTTATCCTGAAAATTATGCAATCGTGAGACAACGTGGCATTTTGATTAATTTTATGAGACTTCGTTTACGGTAAAATTTCGAAAAACTCTCATAAAGCTCTTCAAAATGTCATGTTGTCCCACGATTACATGATTTTCAGGGTAAATTGTGAAAGGAAATTCTCTCCGTGTACTTTTTTAACACACTCTGTAAAAGAATGCCGCTATTGCGATAATTAAAGCTGAGTTTCTTACAAAAGTAGTTCAAGGAAAAGCTTGATAAGCTGAACGCGGAAAATACGAGCGAGAATCAGCTGAAAGATCGAACAAAAAGATCGAAGGACTTTCCGTGGGCACCGGATAATTTCTCGACTTACTAGATGGGTCAAGGCCTCTCTCTCTCTCTCTCTTTCTGTCATAAACAACTGCCTACGATCGAAGAAAGAGCACTGCGTAACTCACGAGACACAGCACGGTTATTTAGTCACGCTTCGTCTCAAGGAAACCGACCTATTAATCTTACGGAGAAGAGCAAATGCAACGAATTCGTGTCTCGTTCGAATTAAAATAAAAGTAGCGGACAATTTTTTACTACATAAATTTAATATACATGTTTCGTTCACGTTATATTATTTGTCATAAATTATTTGTCCGCCTGTATACGTAAAACAAATATTCCTTATTAAAATATCGAAGGAATAGATAATTAAACCTCAAGAATCACAAAAGATGATGTATGCGTCCAATTAAATTTCAGTGATTCAACTAAGTGCGTTCATTACTTCACCAAGTTCTTAATACTGCCTCATCTCCTGCCGATCGTGTTATTAACCTGATACCAGGCAGATCTCGTGGTCCGAAAATTTTTCTTGGACTTACCGACAAAGTCCGCGTGGCCGATTCAAACGAAAAAGTCACGCGGCGGTCAAAGCGTCTGCTTAGCTTTCATCTCGAGTCTTCGTTTGTTATCTGAGCGTTACCTGCGCGTACATGTACACCCATCTACCTATCTGCTTATCTGCCGGCCGTGGAAGGATCACCAGCACGCGTTTCTGCAGCGGTTAGGATGCAAAAACGCAATGTAAACTCGCGATAGCGCCCTAGTCCTGCTCCGATCTTAATGTCGTTTCGCGCAGAAGGCGGCGGCGTTCGAGTGCGATCGACAAGAGCTTTTTACGAAGAAACAAATGTCTTCTACCCTTTCCGTGTCTTGCGAAACAGCGATGTAAAAATCGACCCCCAATTTCAGACCAGAGTCTCAGGAAAGAATGATTAAAAATGATGGATCCGGCACGAACGTGGGATCTTGAAGAAGCCGAACGGGAGAAGAGAATGGGTATTAGTCGAGATTTTCCACGGGCAAGAGATTTACGTGCAACGCGATGTGAACGCGGCCTTATCGCGGCGCACATGCGCTACCGCACGAGCTCATGCGCCCACGCCTCGCGTGTATGCAGCACACTCCGGAATAAATGCGTGTTTATCGCGGCGGTGGCGGTGGCGGCATTGCTTTTGATGCCGGCAGCAGCTCGTGCTGGCTTCTTTCTCTTCTCCACCATCGTCTCTCTTTCTCTCCTTGGCACGGGAGAGGGCCCCCGCGCGCAGATGGGCCCGACCGATTTACATAAGGCCGAGAGAGCTCCGTGCCCGCGCACTCGCATCGCGCCGGGGCCTCCCTCTTATTAAACGCGCTCGCGAGTGCACACGCACACGAGGCGCGCGCGCGCACGCACACGCGTATCCTTTATTAAGGGCGCAGCCGGCGCACGAGCGCGCATCGCGCGGACACAGAAGCGCCGCGCATACCTTGTTGCGCTAACAATACGACCGCCCACGTACGAGATATCTCGTTTTATTATTATCCCCGTGTCCGCTTTCTCTCTCTCCTTCTCCGTCCGGCTTCTTCCTCTGCCGTTACCTTCTCTCCCTCTCCCGTCCCTTCGCCCTCGCCCTCGCGAGCCTTCGCCGCCCTTTCGTCGTTTCGCAGCGCGCGACCGCTAGTTCACCGTGTCCGCGACGCGGTCAACTTTGCATGCGCGCACTGATTCGCTGATATACTTTGCTCCGCCGTCGCGCGCGCGTTTATCTGTCCTCGAGATAAGACAATGTTCTTGAGAAACAAACGTAACATCCAATGACCCGATATGAATCCGATAATGGACAAATATTTCTCGGGAAGGACGATTTAATTGGACAATAGCCATGATTTTGCTATCGCTTTTTCCCCGTAAGAATATTGCGAATATATATTTAATGGATATTTGTAATTTCTCCCTGAAAACATTCGGAGACTTCCATCAGTTCCTTTATTCTCTCGCACGTGATCCTAGAGTTGGAAAAAGAGTCTCGTCAGTTCCCACGGCTAGAATATCACAAGTATCGCTGGAAGGAAAAGGCCGAGGACGAATCGCGAGGTGAAAAGAGAGCGAGAAAAATATCGCCCGGATAACGCCGGTGTCTCACGTCCGAGTCCGAGACCGTCTGAGCCCGGCGTCGCTGTCAGTGCGTGAAAGTTCGGAACAAAGATAAATTTGTACCAGATCTCTTCCCGCGCTGGTCCGCTCGTGCGGTTACCACATCGCATCCTCCCCCTCGCGTCCCGCGGCATCCGCGAGGGATATACGTACCGGGCAGGATATTTGGATAGACATAAAGGTGTCTACGGGGTGTCGGTCGAAGTGAAAACGCAACGGAGCTAGGCCCGCTAGGTTTATACTGTTATTTTTTTTCCTCGAGATGTCACAACTTGCCCGTTAACAAGATACGCTCTCTCCGACAGGCGAGTTTCTAGACGGGTGGAGAGATAGAGAGAGAGAGAGAGAGAGAGAGAGAGAGCAATTCCAAAAAAATATTTTCTCGAATGTTTCCAAATTAAGAGCCGTACGTGTTGCGGATCGAAAGATTGATGGTGGTTCCAACACAAATAGACATGAATACGTTCCAAGTATCAGAGAACGTCATTTAGATGGCACTCGCTGATACGCGCTAATATCGCGACTTTGTACGCGAGTCGCAGACCGGGTCTTTATTAGCGCGACAAAACGGCCGATTATCTCGCGTGCAACCCCGGAAGCCGCGCGATACGTACGGGCGATAACAGTAATTGCTCGCGTGACCGTCGTCGGGCAAGGAATTTCTGGCATTTACCCAAGGTATCCATCAAAAATACCACGAGCGTTCGCCGCGCACGCTCGCGGTGCGATCGCGCTGCTGGCGCACGAACGTTTATATTCACCGAACGGCTTCTAACGCGTGGACACAACAGGACATGCCTTCTCGCTATTATATCTCCCGTTCCTCAACGATACTCTCTCTTTTCCGAAACAAAAAGTCACCGGGCGAGAAGGAGGCGCGGCTACAAAAGGCATCGCGCCGAGCATTGTCAGTGACAAAACAAGAGAGAGAGAGAGAGAGAGAGAGAGAGCCTCGGGGATCACCGACGCCACTATCGTAACGTACGAGCAACATATCGCATGACAAGAGGAGCCCCGGTGCTGACCCCTTTGACCCCCGCTGTTTTTGTGCCCGGTCTGCCCGCGTCGAGAGTCGGAGACGCGGGGCCTTTGGGGTCTCCCGGTCCCGAACCGCGAAACATGCCGACACGGTGCGGTATGGATCTACTCGCGGAGAAACCGCTGCCACGAAAGTCACCGATGTCTATCACCTGCGTCAAGTTAGCGCCCCATTTAAAAAGTCTTCTAATTCTAAAACTTGTCCCAGGTTGTTCCAGACTTGTGCTAAATTGTTCCGGAAGATCAAATTTACACAATAAGAATTTTCGCGGAAAACTAAAACCGTCTATCGCTACGCCGGATCTCGCGAAACGCGATAGTCGAGCCGACGAACGGAGGAGACAGACAGACGCCGCTTTTCCACTCCCGTTCCTCTCGCAGAGGACGCACGAGGGCACGAAGGGACTGCGAGAACGTGGCTCTCGGCGACACGTTGTGCTTAAAGTTCGCGCCTGAACTCGTTTTTGTCTATCGAAAGTCACTGCCAGGAAACGTAAAAATTTCCTTCTTCATATCATTTTCTCTTCTTTTCTTCGTTATTTTCCTTTGCTCGCTTTCCATCTATTTGCCCCAAGAGGACTTGCTTAATATTAATAAATGTTTCTATTTTCAATTGAATTTTTATCTCCCGATTCGCGGTCAACTCCACTCGTCCGAATGCACGAATTCTTCTTGCTCGACAAATATAATAAATTTCATTCTGTTTTCTAACGTTGACGACAAGACACATTGTACAACGATATTTCTGACTTCCAACTTAATTTTCACATCTCTAATCTGACGAATCTTACATTTGTAGGCACTCTTGTAAGTTTGTTACCTGAAGAGGACCAGTATTACTAGCCGAAACGCTGTGTCTTATTATAATAAAGAATTGCCAGCAAGGTCGTTTCCATACATATTAAAATTCTTGATTGCTTGACTGCGTCACTAAGCTGCTATTAAATACGTACAATAAAATACCGATGGCGAGAGTACAGTTTTGTAACGCGTCTCCTAGTTGTGTGTTCTATTCTAATCCGTATCCTGCGGAGCGATCGTAGGGCTGGATAGAGAATTGATGAGCCCACGTATCGACACGTACACGCATCGCCGGTCGATCGGCCGGTCCGACCAGCGTTTACCAGCAATAAGTAACGATAATTACAAGCTAATGGAGGCGATGCTCGCGCGTCCGGTACGCGCCGCGGTGGCGGCGGCGACGTTGTGCATTCGGTATTTAAATTAACCGATCGATCGGCCGTGTTCACCTCGCACATTATGCAAATGCCGCGAAAACACGTAAAAGTTTTCTGCAAAACCAATTACGCCGACGCGACACCACCGCGCCCGCCAGAAGTTAATTGCAAATTTTTGCGCCGTACAGTCATTACGGGCCCTCGCCTCCCTCTCCCTCTCACGCCGCTCTGCCGATATCCTCGCGGGAGAGAACGAGAGGGAATTAGAGAAGAGAGAGAGAGAGAGAGGGAGAGAGATCTGAAGGTGGTACCCAGGACCCTTGCAATTCTGAACGGTCAAGAATGCTGAGCACGAGCCATCATTCTCGGGAGTAAATTCGGGCTGACGGTGTATGCACTACTACTGTTTAAAGTAATGGTATCTGGACAAGAGTAACGAAATACTTGTAAGCGTTAAGACGCGCGGCGACGTTAATGCAAGACGCCCTCCCGCCAGTAGCAACAAGACATCCGATGCCGACAGTTTACTGTTCTCCCGCGCGTTTAACATATCCGACTCAAGTAATAAAGATATGTTTCGCCGCGCGGTACAAGGCCCCGACACCGGTGGAGAACGTCTTTCAATCACGATGCACGAAAATATCTCGGGGTACCTTCACGCTACTTTCCTGCTACATGTTACGGTGCACGAGGCGTACCGATGTGAAAGGAGACACGATATATGCGGGATGTAACCAACGCAATTACAGGAGATATAATGACGAAGTCAAAATTGCTTCGCGTAAAGAAAGGGTTACGACGTTCGCTCTTTTGAGCCTCTTTCCAGGCGTGCAGGTGCACGTTCGCTTAACGGGGATCTGAAATGCGGCTGTCACTGCCGCCTAGTTTCATCAAATTCACTGTACCGCGCGAGACAGCGCGCGAGAAATCGGCTTCGCTCACGAGAGAAGTTCATTCATGGCGATCGTTTGTCACGCGGGTTCACCTATTTAAACGTCACCGTTCGGTCGACAAGTGTCGACAGAACGGCCGCGTTAGCCTTGATACATTTCGCCTACACGCGCGCGGAGAACGGCTTTTCCATCTTCCGCGTGTCGTACACCACCTACGTGGCCTTTAGCCGCTTCAAGGACAGCGTCTCCCGGCACCATCGTTACCGCGGACTCGAGCGCGTGGACAGCGCGCGACGACGAGCCGTAAGCTCATCTGAGGTAAACATCCTCCTCCGCTCGTTCTCGTTTCTCCGCTCGCGACGCGAAAACAAATCGCGAATAAAATATTTTTCCCCCCGGGTGAGGCTAATGGCGCCCGACGTCATGTAACGTCCCTACAATTTCGTAAGGTACCGACGTCTCCGTCGCTCGGACTTGTGCGCGAATATATTTTGCGAGAAATTATTCGAGGATTGCGCAACCCGTAATCCGAGAGATCGGACGCTTAATTGGATTGCGCAACGATAGGTAAGGCGACGTAAAAAGTGGGCGGTAATTAATTCCACCACCTCGTATCCTCTGCGATGTGACGGTGGTGTTGGTCACAGGCTATTACTAGACGTTACAGCAACACAGCTATCAAACTGCGTTACACGAAACGTGCAGCTCTTCGCTTCCTTCGGGGATATTGTGAATTTGCAATGAAATGACAAGAGCGTAAATATTATACGCGCGAAATA